>NC_068973.1:14475833-14779166 GCF_016808095.1 Vigna angularis | reverse complement strand
ATAAAGTGAATGAATTTTCAGTCTCCCGCTCAAATTATTATTGAATTCACTAGCCTTTTGACGTCTAACGCTGAGGCATTTGACGTTTTATATCCTTTTACGTCGAATTATAATTCTAAACGACGTTTAATAATTGTATTTATTTACAAAATTTCCACTGGTCATTTTTAACGTTGGCTATTTAGTGGTTAGACGTTGAACGCGTGACGTGATACACTGTTTTTCCACTAATGCCTTATCCATTGGTAAATTGTTTTTAAAAGGACATTACCAACATATTTATGCTCATCGAAATCTCACTAGTAAAAAATTGCATTTTTAACTCGCGCATTAGGCCTCGGTTTTTCTGGAACCGAAGCGTATCAAAACGCGGTGGCAGTCCTGTAATTTTCAAAATAGTATATACCTCGGTTGTTAAGCAACCGGTGTCTAAAAATAATACTGCCTCAGTTGGCAGGGTAAAACCGAGGCATAAAGCTCACGTGACAATGATACGACCTTGGTCACATATGGACCGAGGCATGTGGGCTTGGGCTAAACCTTAAAAGGCCAAACCTAGCCTCTGCGACTATGAACGATTTTCCCCCAAACCTAGTAGCACTCTCCTCTTCTCGTTTTTCCAAACGATGTGCGATGGCGGTGAGAGCGGCCGCGAGACAGCGACGACGGTGCGACGAGACTGCGGCGATGGTGCGGCGAGATAGCGGCGCGACAATGGCGACAGTGCGGCGCGACAGTGGCGACGATGCAGCCATGGCGGAAGCTCTTTTTTCATGGAGTGGCGGGGATGCGGTAGCAAGGACGCGACGGCGACGGCGGAAGCTCTGCGATGTGCGGAAGCTCTCGAGAGCGCATCTCCCAACCTCCATCACAGATCCACCTCTCCTCCGCACTCTAAGTCTATTTTCCTCTGTTCATTCCTCTTTTCCACCGTTTAAAACCTTGGTTCCACCGATTAATCGGTCAAGATAGTATCTCTGCAGGTGGACGGCGAAATGGATTTGGGGGTTCTTCTTCTTAGGTTGCTCTGCGGCTTCTATTACTCCGCCAGACTTCAACCTCAGCCGCTCGGAGAGCTCCGATTGCACTTCCGTCAAGGGCTTCTGATTGGGTTGTTAATGCAGGTTGGAGTTTGGGTGGCACTGGTTCGTGATAATCAGAGGATTGGGTTGTTAATGCAGGTTGATGGAGTTTGGGTGCCATTGTATTTTTTTTGTCTCAAAATTGTGTTTCTGTGTGTTTTCTTCCTTGTGTTTCTTTCTTCCCTGTGTTTCTGTGTGTTTCTCAAAATTGGGTGGCACTGGTTCATGATACCGAAATTTGGGTTGTTCATGTGGCTTCATTGAATAATAAATAGAACTATCAGCAACATAATCAATAACTCTTAACTCTGTGCAACAAAGTAAGTCTGTGCAACAAAGTAATTCTGTGCAACAAAGAGGAAGAAGTGAACTGTGGATACCGAAAAAAAAAAGACGCTATTGCCTCGGTTATGGAAAAACCAAGGCATAATCGAATATCGTTTTAACCTGGTTCAGAACCGAGGCACAAAACCACATTTTTTTACCTCGTTCGTATATGCTTCGGTTAGAGAACCGATGTCTATAAGCAAAACTAACCGATGTCTTATCCCTTTACTGCACTAGTGTCTGTTAGAAAACTTACATTACCATAGGATTTTGGTATTTATCCACAAATATCTTTCAAAGTTCAATACATATAAATGCATATTACAACAATGCAAAACATTTTGGAACCAAGAAAATGCATGTTACAACAATGCCACCTGAATACAAAACTAGAACACAAATAATGACACAAAGTACCTTGGTTAGGAAGAACATAACGAGCCTTAACGAAACATAAAAAAAACATGAAGAAAGAGAAAAAAAAAAGCTTAAAAGTGAGCCAAGGATGAAAATAGGCAAGAATGATGGAAATAGAGAAAGAATAGTAGAAACCAATACTCTACCTAGTTTGAAAATAACCTTCGATTTTTTAAGTAAATCAAAGTTCATTGTCAAAAATTTAGAATATAGGTTTTGGTTCTAAAATTGAAACTTATACTCGAACAATAAAAATATAGGCTTGAATTATTTTACAAATGATATCTATGCTTTGTGAACAATTTTATAAATGTGACCTGACTTTTAAAAAAATATTTTTCTTAAAATTGTAAGTTCTTAAGCGAATTTCAATAATTTTTTGAACTAGTGAATTTTTTTTATATAACAACCATGACGTTTTTATAAATGAAATATCACGTGAACTAATAAAAATGTAAAGTTTTGTAATATTAATTGTGATTTAGCCAAAATTAAGTATATAAGGCACGAAATAGGTTCATGTTTGACCAGTTCTAGCTTGCATAATAATTTTATGATTAAGTGATCATATTTAACACGCATATTTAACTACAAAGGTGAATTCTGAAGAAAGAATGATTGGAAGCCTTTTCATTTATGTAGATTGTCTTTCTTTCTGTTTTTAACATGTATAGTGTATGTGGGTCCACTGCCTGCCTCCATCTTCTCATCTCATTTCTTCACACATTAATGTGAAAACAAAAGTTTACTGGAAATCCACTCCCTTCCATCCTTAAGCTCACTAAATTTTGGAAAACAAAAGTTTAAATATGATTACGAATATAAGTTAATATTCATTAACAAAATGTGAGTTAGTAAAAAATCCATTTTAATTTTTCTTATTTCATATCCTTATTCTTATTCATTATTGGTACTAATTAAAACAGTAAGACAATTTATAAAATAATTTATGACAATAATAACAAAAAAGTTATTGTATTATATTTCTAAATTTATACGATAACTCTTTCTTCATAATACAATCAGATCCTTTTTCTTAAGACCCATTTAAATAGATTAAAAATTAACTTATTTTATTACTAACATAAATTTTTTCCTTAAGTTATATTTTTTTGAAAAAACGTTCCTACAATTTAAGACAAACTCTGATATTTTAAAATAGTTATATTAGTTTTAATTTCTAAGTCAAATTATCTTTAAATGACTTATTGTTTTAATTTTTATTAAATATAGCATAAGGTTTCGCACTGCTAACCAAAATTATATTCTTGAATTAAAAGACATTAAAGTATTCCTTCTTATTAGATTTTGAGACATGATTTCTATATAAAAAGAAGAAGCATGGAATCTAATTTGTTTACTGTAAATAGAGTACTTCATTGCTTCTCTTTTATCTATTTTTTAAGGTTTTTATGTGTAAATAAAAGCTATATAAAATTTTCATCCTAATGAAATAGTGATAAGATTTCTTATTTTTATATTTATATTTTATTATAAATACATAAATTTAAATTAATTAAAAATTAAATAAAAAAAAATAATTGACAACAACTGAAGTTCACTAATTAAACAAACAGAAATAATACTTATTAATTTGTATATCAGAGTCTTATAAAATAAAACTAATATTTTGTATGCGGATGGAAGAGTATACCTAACCATGTCCTTGAAATGTTGTTATTGTCAATTACACGTAGGAATGAGATGGATTTTTCTTATTTTAAGATATCCATCTTAAAAATAATAATAATTATTATAGGATCATCACTTATATACTAATTTTATATGTTTTTTAATTTGTTTTCACAAAAATGACAGATAATAAATATACGGGATACATATTAAATTAATATTTAAGATTGATAAGTACCCTTTAATTAACACATTCATAAAGTAAAAGTGTTTTTTTTTAAGAAAATACTACTGATATATATTACCCTTTTTCTTCTAATTTACCGATATATACCAGTGCTTTTATTTAACATGGATCAATTGGATTGTTGGACCAATTTGACCAAGAAATTAGTCTCAATAATCTTTTTAGTTTTATAATTGGATCGAATTAAAAATTACATTTCTATAACTCAATATTAATGTCATAAACGAGCTTGAAGTAACGTCATTTCCTTCTTGCATGGCCCAGAATAGTCTTGTCTCCCAACGGTCAAAGTCTGTTATGTTGCTCTCTGTCTCAAATTTTCTCTCCACTCAAA
This sequence comes from Vigna angularis, assembly GCF_016808095.1. Classification (NCBI taxonomy): domain Eukaryota; kingdom Viridiplantae; phylum Streptophyta; class Magnoliopsida; order Fabales; family Fabaceae; genus Vigna; species Vigna angularis. The sequence continues at coordinate 14,775,127 of NC_068973.1, read as the reverse complement.
TGCATATCAAATTAATTAATTTTTTTTATTAAAAATTGAATTAATATAATTTAATTTTACTAATCACATTTAAAAAGTAAAGATTTTTCTTTAATATCCTTCATTAACAACGTGACACACAAATAAAAAGTCATTGAAAATAAAATTTCAACTAATTGATGATTATCTTTGATGGATGTATTTTAGCAGGTTTGAGTTTGCACTCACATGCAAACTCTGTCATGAAGTAATTAAGAGCCACTAGGATCATTCACATGGTGCCGCTTCACAATTTATGGGATCAACAACCAAAACCTCACTTGGAATTGAAGTGTTCATTTCATCCAACATTGAAAACCAACGGACTGTTATATTGGTTAACCTGGTAGTATTGATTATTATTTATAAAGTTTTGTATTATTATATAATTATTATTTATTATTAGAGTTAATAGGGTTGGCTGCCTTTATGAGAGAGTTAATGCGGTGTTGTTGGAGAGAGAGTATCGGTGGCATTAATGCCCTAAACGAGAGGCTACGAAATAGATTACTTTGGCGGAAGGTTAAGGCAATTTACTATAACCTCTAATTCATCCACTTGAAACCAATTCATTTAAGTTACACATTGGTTTTGGATCTTGGCCACGACATAGCAAGATCTCCTGCAGCTATCGTGGACTCTTTTCTTGCACATAGGTATGGAAGTTCTTCAGAGTCTCATTCAGAATGAAGAAAATTAATGAAGGTCCCATGAACCTGTCATGCCATGTGCGCAAAGATGGTGAGATTTTATTAGGTCTTATCTAATTATCTTGTACCTGACGAGGCAACAAAACATAATCAAGTTCAAACCACATAGACTGATGTCTCATGGTTTTCGAGGCTAGGTCAGCCTTGAAATTTCAGAACAAGAAAATTCCATGTGACTGTAGAGTTCCGGCATAATAATGGCAAACTGTGAATCCAGCCAACAACTTCAGCATTTTCTTTCTCACTTGTTCTTTTCTTCAATCACAGTTAGGTAGCGACCATGATTATATACTTCCATTTCATTTTCTTATCTTTTAACGTTTTGCATTATCTGCATTGTCAAATTTTTGCATGGATAAGGAAAATGAAGTCATTTCGTTTTCTTTCTTCTCACTGAGTTTAGTGATCGTTGCAATTGGGTCACTTCTTAGACCGGTCTTGTACTGTACATGACTAAGTTATTCTCTTAATGCAAGAACGGTTTCTGTCCAAGTATATGTATGATATGCTCTCTTTAGAGCTATGAAATTAATATTACTTTACAAGATAACTTTAGTATTATCAAGTTAGTAATCAAGAAAGTAGATAGGATTAAAGTAATCTTGAATCGTTTTTTAACGAATACGAAATTGTTTTTCAATACTTTCTTATGAAAACTCTGAAAAAGGTAGTAAATATTATGCAATGCTTAAAAATAAGAATGAAAATCTATCCGAATGAATTTGATGTTGAAGAATTTCGTGAATTAATTGAAGAACAAATGAGAAATTAGAAACAATTATAATGAAATAGGCTAATTCCATTGTTTTTTCCAAGATAGATTCATCATCGATTATCCACCGATCATTGTTTAATTGATTATTGTTCGGGTTTCAAATTGATTAAAGTACGTTCTAAATTAACTTAAGGGCAATCATACAATTAACCAAAGTAGATTCTTAATCAAATACAAAACCTTTCTAGATTATTCACAATTAATTCAACCAAAGTACACTCTGAATCAAATCTTATTGTATTTAATCATATCTATTCTTAAATCTCATAACCAAATTAAAAGTTAATTAATTAAAGTAAATTCTCAATTAATATTAATTAAAATTTTTACCACCAATCAAAGTACATTCTCAATTAGAAGAAAAAACTCGTTTAATCATATGAAAGTTCCAAAATAAAAGCTTTATTTTATTGTATAGTGTTTATGGAAAACGTTTTCGCAACCCTCATGGTATAGCACATTGTAAAGCGAGTGAGATATTCTTTTAAAGGCTTAAACACTTAACGTAAAATAAAAGCTTTATAAAGATCAACGTGCTAATCAGAATAATTTCTACTGCAATGTTTGTAAGAAATTCCTCTTAAAAGTAATGGATCATTTAGTTTGGAAGTTCTTATATTTTCAAATAAAAAGCTCAACTGCAGGTTTTCTAAGAGGATCGTTTAGCAAAGAGAAGAGATAATAATACAATAGATTTTATACTAGTTCGCTCCAACTGAGTTATGTCCAGTCTTCTGTGTAGAGAGTTCCACTATAATCTTCACACGATTATAAATGAGTTTATATGTACCTTGTAAGCATATAATGTTTAGCTTTGTCATGTTTTCTTATATCTTTTAGTTAAGTCTTTTGGTTGTTTTAGTCGAAGGCCTTTTCTTGACTTGTTTTCATTTTTGAGAGAAGTTAAATACCTGGTTCAAGTATCTTAAGCAATGAACATTTAACTCAACTCTCTCTCATACACTTTTAGACAAGACATCATGTAGTCAAGCGTCTGGTTGTTCTAGCCTAGATGCTTTTCTATTTGCTAGGGCCTAAGTGTTTTCCTATGACTTCTAAGTTTTGGGTTTCAGGTTCTAGTTTTGTTTGTTTGGGATTTTGGCTCTATGTTTTTATCCTAGTTTATTTCTTGATCTTTTAACCCGTTTCAATGTTATTTGATTAAACTTCAAAACAGGAGATCGTTTGTTCATATGGACCATTTTGTCTTTAACAATCTCTCTCTTTTTGATGTTTAACCAATACACATTTCAACGATGTATTCAATCTTTTAGTTCAGCTTTTTAAGTCTTTTAAGTCTTGTGTGTTTTATATTTTTTTGTTTATCTTTTCCATGCTGTCAGTGAAGACAATCAAAAGAATATTGTATCAACACAGATAAAGTTGTAAAGAAGATAAGGATAAACACAAAAACAGATAAAGGTGTAAATAAATAAAATTCAAAAACATTTTATTAAAACAAAATACTCACAAATAGATTAAAAAATGTAAACATGGACTCCTAAGATGAACTCTAAGAATCTGGAGAAACTCCCCCTAATTCTATACTATCTTATTTTCTAGTGTACTATTTCTTCTCCTTTTTCTCCCCCTTATTTGATAAACATCAAAAGGGAGGAGGAAAAATGAAAGAGACATCATAGCCCAGCAAGGTGAAGATGAGAAGGAGGATGAGAGAAACAGAGGAAATGGCTAAGGTGAGAAGTGAGAATGAGAAGGAATAAAGAAGGAATGATGGTGGAACAGATGGAGGACAAGTTAGGTCTTGCATGTGAATATCCACATAAACATCTGAAAGAGTTCCATATTGTTTGTTCAAAGATAAAAAAGCCTCATGATGTTATAGAAGATCACATCTTCTTGAAGGCATTCCCACATTCTTTAGAGGTCGTGGCAAAGGATTGGTTATACTACAACCCAGGTCCTAGTTGACCATATGTGCCTCCACCTATTCAGCAATATTAGAGGCAACAACAACAACAAAAGATACCTCCCCAACCAGCTCCTCAACCTTCCACTTCTTTTGAGCTTAGATTATAGGAGCTAGTGAGACAGATGATTATTCAAAATATGCAATTCCAGCAGGAGACAAGAGCTTCCATCCAGGAGATAAGAGATTCCATCTAGAGTTTGACCAATTAGATGAGGTAGATGGCTACGCAACTGAATCAGGCACAGTCTCAAAATTTTGATAAGCTACCTTCTCAGATTATGCAGAATCTGAAGATTGTCAAGGTCATTGCCCTGATATCTGGGAAGAAGATTGTTGTGCCCATAGTGCCACCTCCTGCACCTACACCTACACCTCAACCTTACTTTGCTACTTCTAAGAGAAAAGAGGACCAGGCTGGTCCAAGCAGGACATTTGAGGCAGGTGGTCCTTCTTCTTCTTCTTTAGGTGGTCCTTCTTCTTCTTCCACCACCATCAGTGCATCTCCTAATTTGCCACAACAACTTATACCTCTTCCATTCCCTCCGAAGGTGATTCCTAGCAAAAAGATGGAATAGGTAGATAAAGAAATCTTGGAGACCTTCAAGAAGGTGGAAGTGAACATACCTCTGCTATATGCAATCAAACAGATACCAAAGTATGCTAAATTCTTGAAGGAGCTGTGCACACACAAGAGGAAAATGAAAGGAGATGAAAGGATCGGCATGGGCAGAAATGTATCTGCATTCATTGGTTAGTCATTCCCGTACATCCCTGAAAAGTGCAAGGACACAGGTACATTTTGCATTCCTTGTGTTATTGGGAATAGTAAATTTAAGAATTCCTTGCTAGATCTAGGTGCCTCTATTAATATGATGCCTCTTTCAATCTATAAATCTCTGTCTCTTGGTCCTTTACAACCTACGGGTGTGGTCATTCAATTGGCCAATAGAAGTGGTTCCCACCTAACATGTTACATAGATGATGTTTTTGTTAGGGTTGGTGAATTGATTTTCCCTACTGACTTTTATGCTTTGGAGATGGAGGAGGGATTCTCTCATGGATCCGCTCCCGAACCAAAATTGATGTGTATGTTGGAACTTTATCTATGGAATTTGGTGATATTTGTGTTCATTTTAACATTTTTTATGCGATGAAGTTTCCAACCGAGGACCATTTTGTCTTTAGGATTGTTATTCTGGATGATATTGTTGAGAAATATATTATTGATGAGTTTGATTCTTTGCATGATAAAGAACATTAGTTTCTATCTTCTCTACATACATGTATTTGAATTTGAATCAGAATCTGTGATTGATGTGGGTTTTGAGGTGGATTGTGATATTGATGATGTTGATGATGTATCTATCATGGATATTATTGTTGAGTCTGATGAGATGGCTGTTGTGCCTTTACATGTGAATTTTTTAGAGTCAGAATGCACTAACCACTTTGCAGGAAGTATAGATAAATCTTACTTGCATGCACCCACTCATGAGCTAAAACCGCTCCCAAATAACCTCAAGTACGTGTACCTAGAGGATGATGAGAAGAAAACTGTGATTATTTCCATCTCCCTTGATGTTGTTCAAGAGGAGAAGTTGTTGAGTATGCTACGAAAGTACAAGAAGGCCATTTATTGGACCTTGGCTGACATGTCTGGTATCAGCCATCCACTTGCATGCATAGAATTCTTTTGAAGGATGGAACAAAACCAGTTAGGCAGCCATAGAGAAGGCAAAACCCGGTAATTTTGGATGTCATCCAGAAGGAGGTGACCAAGCTTCTACAAGCTGGGATCATCTACCCAATATCGGATAGACAATGGGTGAGCCTAGTTCATGTTGTGCCCAAGAAGACTGGCCTCACAATGGTGAAGAATGAAAGAGATGAGCTGATTCTCGACATAATGCAAAACAACTAGAGAGTTTGTATTGATTATAGGAGGCTCAATTAAGCAACTATGAAAGATCATTTCCCCCTGCTGGTCGAGGTCGTACCCGACTCAAATTAATATACAATTAAGTGCAATATAATACTAGGAAGTGACTCCTGGGTTGTTTCTCAAGGACCAACTTACTCTGTCAAAGGTTCACACACAATGGGTAGCGAGGTTGCAAAGATTTGTGCTAAATAAAATTAATTCAACAAGAAATGCAGATTAAACGGTTATTAAAAACAGTTGGTCACTAGTTCAATTACAATGCTTCCAATCACAGACTAGCAATAATAAACACTACTCTAACTCCTAATCCAACACAAGTTAACCAACTAAGCGAAGACTAACCATGTTTTCATAATTGGAAACTAAGCGAATGCAATGCACGAGTTGAATCAATCATGCACCATGCAGTCCAATCAACTAACTGAAGATTAAACACCGATTAGGCAACTAAGCATATACCCAATCGCAAGCACAAAACAGATTGAATGTTGAGCCCAATCAGAGCAGCAAAATCACACTTCCAACACAATTACTCATTCCTCTAACCCCTAATCCAACATGAATTAACCAACTAAGCGAAGAACAATCATGCTTTCAAAAAAGCGAATTAAGAAAACACAATGCTCCCATTTAATCATTTCCACGCTACCACAGATTAAGCAAATGCGGTTTAATCGGCTAAGCAAATATTGAATACAATTAGGCAACTAAGAGTGTACCCAATTGCAAGATAGAACATAATTAAATACGGAGCAAGGTTAAATTAGAGAGATCACCATGAAAGACCAACAATCTCAAGGAAAACAAAGAAATTGTCTAATGACCAACCAAGCACACTTAAGCTAACATTAAAAGGAAATTAACACAACCAAACAAAATTGAAAACATCGAAGTAAATGTGGACATAAAACTGGAGCGAAAATGAGAAACCAAATGTTATTATTAGCGAGGCCGAACAATACTAGCAATGACCGAACGGTTCTAACAATGAAGTGTGTTAGAGAAACAAAAATGAGCAAGAGAATGGAAACTGGAATAGAGAACTGGAATGGAGAACTGAATTGCAGTTAATTCGAACGAGTTCATACAAGAGAAAGTCGAACTGTATTACACTAATAAAATGCTAATTAGATCAGAATGCAGAAACTACAACACATCATAAAAGAAAATGAATGAGAACAAGTTGGACGGTACTAACAGTGACCAAACAGTATTACAACATTAAAATGATGATTATATCAGAATGCAGAAACAACAACACATCAGAAACAAAAACGAACAAGAACAAGCCGAACGGTATGAACAATGACCGAACGATATTATAGTCAATGCAGCAAAAGGAACAACTTGGCTGAAACGCATAATGAAAACCCAAAGCGCAAAACAGTATTGGACGGAAATGCACAACGAAAATCAAAGCTGGAATGCAAAAATCAAATGGAAAACGAAATAGAACATGAATTCAACGCTGGAATGGAAATGGAAGCTGGAAAGTGAAGCAATAAACGAAACTAGAATCTAAAATGAAAGCAAGAAATGAAATTGAAATTGCAATTGATAACGTAAATCATTCACTACAAGAAAGAGAAAGAGAACAAAACCTAAAACCCCCCAAAAGGGGGAAGAAGAACACCCAATGCTCCCCAAAACCTAAGAAGAAGAACGTCCAAATGGGAGAGGAGGAAGAAAGTGAAATCTAATTTGGGGTTTATAGCCCCTAAATTACAAAAATGCCCTTAGTATGGGCTTCTCCTAAAATTGACCTAAAATTGGTCCAAAGTCATAAAGTTTGACCCAAAACTAAAATAATTAAAATTAAAAAAAGAAATTAAACACAATTCTTGACGTGGCCACACTCTTGTTGTCCCAAAATATATTTTCAAAATTGTCCTGCAAATAATAATTGGAATAATTAAGCCCAAATAATTCAAATTAATTAAAATAAGAATTATTAGTCAAATTAAGCCCAAATAGTGAAAATGCGACAATGATGGAGAATTAAACACAATTCACTAGTACAATATGGTGCAGAAAGCTAAGTGAATAATATAAAATAATGATTCATCACCTGCCCTTCATTGATCAGATGTTGGAGCGCCTGACAAGTAAGTCCCATTAATTCTTTCTTGATGGTTTTTCTAGGTATTTTCATATACACATTGCTCCTAAAGATCAGGAAAAGACTACATTCACCTGTGCCTTTGGTACTTTTGTCTATAGGAGGATGCCTTTTGGCTTATGCAACACCCTTGGTACCTTGCAGCGGTGCATGGTTAGCATTTTTAGCAACTTTCTTGAAAGTTGCATAGAGGTGTTTATGGATGATTTCACTGTATATGGATCCTCATTTGATACATGCTTAGATAGTTTGGAAAAAGTTTTAAAAAGATGCATAGAAACTAACCTTGTTCTCAATTTTGAGAAATGTCATTTTATGGTAGAACAAGATTTAGTTTTAGGGCATATTATTTCTAGCAAGGGAATAAAGGTAGATGCTGTAAAAATAACTATGATTTCGCAATTGCATTACCCTTCTTACGTGCGAGAGGTTCGATCTTTTCTTGGACATGTAGGTTTCTACAGGCGCTTTATCAAGGATTTCAGCAAAAAAATGCTTCCCTTATCCAAACTGCTCAAGAAAGAAGTTGAGTTTGACTTTAATGACATATGTAATAAGGCTTTTGATTTTCTAAAGGAAGCTTTAACCTCAACTCCAATCATTCAAGCACAAGATTGGACAACCCCATTTGAGCTTATGTGTGATGCATCCAATTACACATTGGGGGTTATCTTGATGTAGAAGATTGACAAGTTATCACGAGTGATTTACTGCGCTGCCAAAACTTTAGACGTTGCCCAAAAAAATTACACCACCACTGAGAAAGAGCTGTTAGCAATTTTTTGTGCTCTTGATAAGTTTAAATAATATTTGCTTGGTTCACATGTTATTATATTCAATGACTATGCAGCTCTAAAGTTCCTATTGAAGAAGGTTGAGTCTAAGCCAAGGTTGATCAGGTGGGTGCTCCTACTCCAAAAATTTGATCTGCAAATCAAAGACAAGAGTGAAGCATAAAACTTAGTTGTAGAGCACCTCAACAAGATTGAAGGAGCTCAGGATGAAGCTGACGTGCTGCCTATTCAGGATGACTTTCCTAATGAACATTTATTGACTATTTTTTTTGTTTCTTACTCTACCCTTGGTTTGCAAATGTTGTTAATTTTTTGGTTGTTTATGTTTTTCCTTCCTTAGCATCTCGTGCTTAAATTGCTAAAATTAGAAGCGATGCTAAGTACTATATTTAGGATGACCCATATTTGTGGAAGCTGTGCAATGACCAGATTACTAGGAGATGCATTCTGGACCATGAAATTGACTCGCTCCTACAGTTTTGTCATGCTTCCTCACTTGATGGTCATCTAGGAATTCAAAGAACGACTCGTAGGGTACTAGATTGCGGTTTTTATTAGCCCTCCATCTTCAAGGATGAATAGAGGATTTGTAGCACATTCGAGCCATGTCAAAGAGTAAGAGGATCACTTTCAAGGAGACAATAGATGCCTCAACAACCCATGATGTTCTGTGAGGTATTTGATGTCTAGGGTATAGATTTTATGGGTTCTTTTCCTGTTTCTTTTGGTTTTTCATATATCCTCCTAGCTTTTTGATTATGTTTCGAAATGGGTGGAGGCTAGAGCCACAAGGAGTAACAATTCTTGGGTTGTTGTGGATTTTGTTAGATCTCACCTCTTTTTCACGTTTGGAGTGCCTAAAGCCATTGTTAGCGACCAAGGAACCCATTTCTACAACAAATCAATGTAATCTTTGCTCAAGAAATATGGGGTGGTGCACATAGTCTCTACACCATACCACCCACAAACTAACAGACAAGTTGAGATCTCAAACAAGGAGATCAAGAAGATTTTGGAGAAGATTATTCAGCCTAATAGGAAAGATTGAAGCACTAGGTTGGACGATGTTGTTTGGGCACACAAGATTGCCTACAAAGAACTTATAGGGATATCTCCCTATCGGGTTGTCTTTGGAAAGACATGTCATTTACCATTGAGATAGAGCATCAAACATACTCGGCTGTCAAGTCTTACAACTTCTCCATGGAATAAGGTTGAGAGGAAAGAAAGTTGTAGCTGAATGAACTGGATGAGATCTGATTGGAAGCCTTTGAGAACTGAAAGTTCTTCAAGGAAAGGACAAATAATTTCCATTAAAGTTCAATTGTTAGAAAGGACTTCGAGGTTGGACAACATGTTTTATTGTATAACTCTAGGCTCGGACTCATGTGGGCTAAGTTAAAATCAAAGTGGATTGGACCTTTTGTTGTTACTAATGTTTATCCTTATGGTGCAGTTGAGATTCAAAGTCCATCCACAGATAAAAGCTTCAAGGTCAATGGGCACAGACCGAAGCCCTTCCTCAACAATCGTTCTTTGTTGGATGCAGTGGTGGAGGAGACGTCTTTGGTCGACCCCGCCTCACTTTCCCTATGGCTTAGGGAGTTTTCTTTTCTACTTCCTTTCTCACTTTTATTACACTTGTCCATATCTGCTGATTGTTCTGATTGTTGATCTTATGCTTGTGACACATTGAGGACATTATGTAGTTTAAGAGTGGTCTATTGGTGGAGATTTTTCTTTGTTTAGGTTTTGTTTTTTAGGTTGTTTTTGTTGTGTCTTGTGTACAGTTTTGCATGTTTCTCTTATTTTATGGACTTTGTTTAAGTTGTAGTCTCGTCCTTTGCTTCATTGATACTAAGATTGGTTTGAAATCCTTGCTTTTCTTTGCTTGGAAAGATGATTATGATGTTTGAGAGGTTGATTTGATTGTGACAAAAATACCCTGTGTTAGAATTTGAGCTCTTGATGTCTTTCTTATGTGTGATACACCTCTTGATTGCTTGCACATATGTCTTGACTTGACTCTGGTTGATAACTTTTGATTGATATGCATGTTTAGAAGTGATAAAGGCAGTTTTGTTCTTGAGCCTCTCTAGCCAAATAAGCCTACCCGATTTTAATCCTTTGATAATGCCTTTGAGCCTATGCTTTCCCCTTTTCTTTGTTTTGAAACTCATATATTAGCCTTAAGTGAAAAACCATGATCACTTTACCCTTAGGGAATTTTGGAGCTTTGGAATTGTTTTGGGAACAATTGTCGTCTTCTTGGGGATTCTTATGCATTGGTTAGCCGGTTCCTCTTCTTGGCTGTTTTATAAATAAGTTGTGCATCTTGTCTCTTACAATTGTGTTCTGAAAATAAAAAAAGAGACAAGAAAAGAAATAAAAAATAGAAAAAAAATGAGAAAAATAATTTTTTTTTGAATAATAGAGTCAAGATTATTGAATTAGAGGTTTTAGGTGTGATTTGATTGTATTTACACTTGTTCCCCATTGCTTTTCTATTATTTTTGGTTTGTAGCTTCTCATCCATATTTTATCCTTCCTTGTCCTTGGCCCCATTACAACCATGAAAAGACCTTTTGATTTGAACATGCTTATGTTTTGGGTGTTCATATCAGAGGTTGCCAAGTTTGTTTGTTGCTTGCTTTCTTAACTGCATTGAGTTGACATTGTTTACCCTAGACACTTGAGAGAAATAGTGATAGTGCATCTGTGAGGTTTTGTTACTTGTGATTCTCCTCTTGAGCTGATTGATTATTTTGCCATGTTTGGAATTGTTTGGATGATTACCATAAGTATCTGGTTTCTCTAATTCTTTGTGTGTTGGATGTTGTCTACCCCTTTTCTTTTTCTAGAGTCCTTGAGGACTGTGTAAATCTGTTTATTTTCTTATGAGTCATTTTCTTTTTGTTTGCTGAGGTTGTGTCACTCCCTTAATTTCCTTTGATGTGTTCCCTTAATTTGCGTCTTGATTTTTCCCAAGAGTGTAAAACACTAAGTGTGGTCTATTTTGATGAGTCAATATTTTCTCGACTTCACTTAGCTTATTGTACAAGATTTAATTAGGAAATTGTGCTTTAATTAATTTGAATTATTTGAGGCTAATTTTTTAATTATAAATTACTGGGAAACTTTTGGAATATTATTTTGGGACATCAAGAAGGAGGTCATGTCATTTGCCACATCATTTTCATTCATCCACATCAACATTGTAGTTTAAATTAAAATATAATTTCGTTTTTAGGTATTTTTGGGAAGATTTAGGTTTTGGGTCCTTTTTGGCCATTTAGGATTAGACTCATTGGAGAATTCTGGCCTAGATAAATGTGCCAAGGGGGGGGGGGGGGGGGGGGGGGGGGGGGGGGCAGACCTTCCTACTCTTCCTCATTCTACACTTTCACATTTTTGGTTTTGGAGAGCTCATTCTAGTTTTTTTTTTCGTTTTCTCTCTTATTCACTCTTTTTGTTTTTTGAATTGATAGAAGTTAAATAAAATTTTGTTCTAGTTTATTGCTCCTTGCTATTTCCCATTTCGTTTTCTCTATTCTGTTCCAACATTTCATTTTCGTTTTGCACTTCATTTTCCTTTTTGCACTTGTTTCCATTTTCGTTTTTTGTTGAGCAATCCATTTTCCATTTTGCATTTCGTTTTCTAGCTTGAAGATCATTTTTTGTTTGGTACATTGTTGTTTGGTGTGTTTCTGTCTTGCGTTTTGGTGCTGTAATTTGTTCTTCATTTTCCAGTTCTGGATTGAATTTGTCTTGTTGCATTAAATTCGTTTTCTAGGTTCTTTTCAGTTTGGAATTCCAGTTATATTTGCACTTCTTCTCAATGAATTCAATTTCGTTTTGGTGTTTTAATTTTAATTCAATGGGAGCTTAATTGTTCTGGGTGTGTAATTGGTCAAACTGCATTGCCTCCATGAGATTAATTTGCTGTCATTGTGCTCTTGACCATGCATAATATTAATCTGTTTTGGGCGTTTGAAATTAGGTATACGCTTAGTGTAAGACCCATAAAAAATATATATATATTTCTAATAGTAATTTTAGCATTTTATTAGTAATAATAATTTTAATGGATAGAAAAATGTAAATTTTTGGATATAAAATTATAGTAATTCTAGAAGGAGAGCTTCAAATTTTTGATAACTTATTTAGGATTTTTTTAGAAAAGTGAATAGTGAATAGTAATAGTAAATAGTAAATAGTGAATAGTGAATAGTGAATAGTGAATGGTTAAAAAAAATATATTAAAATAAATTGTGGAAGAGAACACTCCACGTAGAATTAATCATTCAGAGATAAGAATGGTGAATAAAAAATAATTTTTGAATAGTAAAAATGAATAGTAAAAATGAATAGTAAAATTTTTGGCTATAAATAGCCAAGGGGGGAGGCTGAAGATTTACACCAAAATTCTAGAGAAATTGTGAGAGAAGAGAGTTGGAGGAAATTCTAGTTGAAGAAGGGAAATTCTGGAAGTTTCCGGAGAACGGTTTGAGAAGAGGAAACTAAGTCTGGAATAGAGGTAAGGGGAGCTAACTTTGAGTATTTCTTTTTGTATTATCTTAAATCTTGAATATGGAATATTTTGTTTCTGTATGATCTTGAATTTAAATGAGAGTATGCTTTTGTGTTGATATCCAAGTGTGATAGTTGTAAATTGTGATGTTGAATATGTTATGTCATTTGTATGTTATTAGTTGTTTATTTTTGTATTTTGGAAGGATTAGAAATTGTCTAACCGGCTCTACCAGATTCAATTTCTTGTTTCCCCAAACATTTTATTGTTTTCCTTATTTATTTTTATTGTAATTTGGAAGGATTAGAAATTGTCTAACCGGCTCTGCCAGATTCAATTTCTTGATTCCCCAAATTTTTATTTCTTTCCTTACTTATTTTATTACATTTTTGGAAGGATTAGAAGTTGTCTAACCGGCTCTGCCAGATTCAACTTCTTGTTTCCCCAAACCATTTATTGCTTTACTTATTTATTTTATTACAATTTTTGGAAGGATTAGAAGTTGTCTAACCGGCTCTGCCAGATTCAACTTCTTATTTCCCCAGACATGTATTGTTCTTGTTATTTAATTATATTGTATTGTTGGATGAATTAGAAGTTGTCTAACCGGCTCTGCCAGATTCAACTTCTTATTTCCCCAGACATGTATTGTTCTTGTTATTTAATTATATTGTATTGTTGGATGGATTAGAAGTTGTCTAACCGGCTCTGCCAGATTCAACTTCTTATTTCCCCAGACATGTATTGTTCTTGTTATTTAATTATATTGTATTGTTGGATGGATTAGAAGTTGTCTAACCGGCTCTACCAGATTCAACTTCTTGTTTCCCCATAAAATTTTATATTAAGATTATTTTTATGATTGTCAAATATTGTATTCTTCTATGACCATTTATAGTAATATTTTATTATTGTTAATTATTTATAATTATCTTGTATGAACTCTATTATGGATGTTTATTGTGATGAATTTATTGAATGAGTTTGTTGGCTGAAATTGATCTTGTTGGAAGGTTTGGAGAAAGGGTTCTGTAATAACTTGTATATGGGTATTAAATATACATATATTGTTTGAGGTTGTTGTGAGAGGAAGTAAAATATTAAAATTAGGCATTTTAGATTTAGAGCATAAGAGAATAAGGTAGATAAATTAAATAAATAAATTGTAAATTATTAAGGGCCTCCCTTTGTTGGTAGGATAGAGGAACCTTAAAAACCTGAGTTGGCACATCCCTGATCATAGAGCAGCCCTGGCCTGGTCCAGTCAGTTGTGACTAGTCATATGTGCTGGCGTCGAAGGTGAGTTTGATGCGCTCTCCGGTGACCAATTGGGGTAAAGAAAGATCTCTAATAGGATGAAAATAAAATAAAATAAGTCAATTGTAGATGCATAACGTTATCATGGTAAAAACTTCATATATATTTTATTTGTCATTACATTGAGCCTAGACTTTAATATGTAGTTCCTAAGATATGTTGATATATTTTGGTTGTTCCATAATCTTTGTTTGGTGAAAATACGTTGAGTTATACTCGTTATGGGCAAAATGAGTTTATAATATGAAGCATGATATTTGGCAATATGTTAATTTATTGATACCAAACGGGTTATTATGAATTTATGATTAAAGAATGAACATGATTGAGTTAGGTGGATAAGAGGGTATGAATTGTTGGTTTTATGAAATGTTGGGGTGGATATGAGAAATTCATTACTTATGAAATGATGTTACTACCGGGAGTAGTATGATCGAGTTATACCATGAGAGTTTGGTATGAACAAAGTAACATTGAGGTTTATAGAAGCAGGCAGAGAGGGGTCTGACCATAAGGCTTCAGAAAGTAAGACATAGTATATAAGTGAGGCTTAAGGAAGCAGGCAGAGAGCGGTCTGACCATAAGGCTTCATGAGTAAGCATGATACACTTGTAAGATTTATGGAAATGAGGAAGATGATTTTGATAATGATGAATTAATGACATCGGAATAATGATATTATATCAATTGCAAAAATACATGATTATAATATTTTTATTACAAGTTTAATGATTTTATGATATGGTTGGCTTACCCTTATTTGTTTGTACTATGATCATATAACTCATGTTATATGTGATTAGATAATGTTGCAGATGCGGTTGAAAAAGCTTAGAGATGAGAGAGATGCGGGGAAAAACTTTCAGGAATTTTTGTAAAAAGAATAAATTTGTATTGGGAAGATTATGTTGTGTAAAACTTATAAGTTGAAATTTCAATGGTGAAGACTATTTGTTTAAAGTTTGTATGTTTGGTATTGTACTTTGGAGTAATTGAAATAAAGTTTGATTGTTTATATGAGACATCAAATTAATTTAGTCTCTACTATCAGTAATACCCTTTAAATTATTTGGGTGTTACACTTAGTTGCCTAATTCGTGTGTGCAAAATTGATTAATCGTTGCAATCACGTTTACTTAATTCATCGTGATGAAAACTCAATTAAAATCTTTGCTTAGTTGGTTGATTGGTGTTAGTTAGATTAGGGTGAAGAAAGCATATAATTAGGTTTAATAAGGGATTGTAATCATTGCAGGGAAGCCAATAACCAACCTGTCTTAATCATTATTGTTGAGATTATTGATAGGGAGAGCATTAGTTTAGCCAAACCTTACAATCTCAGAGCTTCTGGTTTTTAATGATGACAACACATAATTAATAACACATGTGTTTATGTGTTACATGTTCATTACTTTCATGTTTATGATTATTTGAGAACATGTTTGTTTTGATTCTGCCATTTGCTTCAATTCACTGTGTTTTACATGAGATCTTATTTGTGAATGCATGACATATATTTGAGGAAAGGAAAACCACATGCATTTTTGTTGAACTTATAATATGTGGCAAAACAACAATTTTAAGTCGACTTCATTATGGAGTAAGTCGATTAAAACTCGTGGCTTTGCAAATTTTTTTTCAAAGTGTGCTGTGAGAATTTTTGATGAGAAAGTTTTTCAAAACTTTGTTTAACTGTATTGTATAGTCGATTACATGCAACTTGCATTCGACTAAGTCTGTTACAGTTTTGAAATTCTGTTAATGCTTGAATTAAATGTTACAACGACTATATTTTTAAATATGATGACCAAGCATTTATTGTGATCCGACTGCATTAATTGTAAATTCAATTAACTACATTTATTGCTGCTAACTGCTTTGACTGAAGTGTTGTATTCGAGTGCATTAGTAGCTAAGTCGATTTGAGAGCGTCAGAATTGTGAAAAACTATAAATAGACACGAATTTGAATTCTGTAAGAACTTTTATGATTCTAACGGTTTGATTGATTTCTTTCAGATTATTAATCTCTTGCAGAAAGTGTGAAATCTCTAAGAATTCATCAAGAAGACTGTGGTGTTCATCTTTGGTGATTGCTTGATGAGCAAGAATATGTGTGCTCTTACTGTCTGCTCAACCTGCACTTGAGGTGTCTATTTCGTGATAAGTTTCTCTCAATCTTGTGAAGATTGTGGCTCCCCTGTTGTGATTACAGGAAGAGAACGTGCGACATTCTAGACTTTGAAGATTTTTCAAAGTGGTGAAAGACTGCAGGAGAGGGGACATCTTGATGTTGTTCTTTGTTTGTATATGCCTATATTTTGATCAGAGGGTTAGAGTGTTTTATATTTTTGACGTGGAGGTCACTATAAAAGCCTTGTTGTAAAAACCTTGATCATTATAGTGCATTTGCTTCCTTTGGTGGAAGGACACTAGATGTAGGCTTGGCCGAACCAGTATAAAAACTCAGTGTTTGATCTTTCTATCCCTACTCTGTTACATTCAGTTGACTTTACATTTTACTCATTTGACTATATTATGTTGCACTACAAAGTCCTTTTTTCCTTGCATTTCAAGAAAGCTTTTAAAGGCATCTACTTTGCGAAAAAAATTTAAAGAAAACATTGTTCTTGTATTCCACCAATTCACCCCCCTCTTGGTGTTGAAAACTAAGCCATTCCATTTCAACAATTATTTTAGTTCGTGTTAATTTGTTGTCGTAAACTGTCACATAACCACCCCACCACGTGTTCAACCTAATTCATAAATCATATTTGGTCATTGAGAGACGACCTAGGGGTCATTCTCCTAGTATACTGCAAATAATTTGATTCGAGTATGATAAACAATCTTTTAATCACCGAAAATGAGGAAGTGTTGCTCATGCATACAGGAAAGTGTTGCTCATGCTTACAGGAAAGGAACTTGCTGGAATAGGATTGATCTGGTTCCTTCTCCTTCCTTTTGAATACTATAGTCTTGAATTTCTTGCCCGATGAGGAGATCATCCCTACATCAAACACCATTCATAAAACCACAAGAAACCTCATTAAGCATTAGTGAATCATAAACAACACCCTGAAACCATTCTTAATCACTGCTGAGGGCAATCAAAACCCCTTAGCAACCTGTGCAGCAAAACCAGCAAGCAAATTAGTGAAGAATGCTCTAGGAATGTGAAGAAATCAGCCCCTAATAGCAATGCTCTCACCAAACCCCAAACTTGGTTGGAACCCTGATAACACTCTAGATTTACATATTTTTCTTTGTTAAAAATCATTTCTTAGATTTCTTTAGTTTTTAATTTCATAGAATTAGGCTAGTTTTATGTTTTTCTCTTAATTCTTTAGTTTTATAAAATTCTAGTTAAAAACAGGTTTTTAGATGTAATTTTTAGTTTTTGTTAATTAGTAGGAAATTAATAATTTAGAAAATATTTTGATAAAAATCTTTCTTTTTAATTGATAAATTTTCTTTTCTTTTCTTTAATTTTGGATTGATTTTTTCTTCTGATGCAGAATAAGCCCTTATAAATTGGGTTGAGTTGACAAATGGGCTATTGAAGCTGATTGCAATTAAATTTGGAAGCTGTTGCACAAGCTTTTGGCCAACACATGCTGGAACTGGGCCGTCGCTAGTTTAATGAAAATGAATAGATGTGGGCTTAAGTGAAATGGTGAGTTTTGGTGGATGCAGCTGTTTGGGGGTCATTTGAGTAGTAACTCATTTGGAGAACCACACTCTTACGTGCAAATTCACTCTGGAGAAAGAGTTAGGGCATGTGCTGGGCAGAGCAAAGTGAGACGAGAAAGGAAGAAGAAGCTCACGACCCTGACTACTGAAGATGGACAAGCTGACCAGCAAGCAAAGGGAGCTGACTAGAGCTAACTGGCACGTGACCGTGTGAGGAGCTGAATCAGTGGAGAGGTTGAAGATGATCGGAGGGCTGGTGATCAAAGTAGATAAAGAAGGGTGGTCGTCCGATTAGAAGCTGGAAGCGTCGAAATCAAGTTTCTTTCTTTACTTTTCCTCTTTCTTTTGTCTTTTCGTTTTCTTTGTTTTTTTGACCCTATAAAAAGGGCTTTCACCATGTAAACAGATACTTTTACACACTTTA
The DNA here is from genome assembly GCF_016808095.1 of Vigna angularis. NCBI lineage: Eukaryota > Viridiplantae > Streptophyta > Magnoliopsida > Fabales > Fabaceae > Vigna > Vigna angularis. Next base: position 14,756,872 of record NC_068973.1, on the reverse strand, counting down.
TACACTTTCAGTTTACAATTCTCCATTCTTTAGATTAGGATTTTACTCGCTTTTCTTAGAGTAGAGATACTGTTCTTGATTCTGGATTTCGCTGATGAGATTCATGGAACCGTGACAATCTGTGAGCTCCTCATTCGGTGATCTCTGGTATAGTGTTTGTAATTTTCCTTTTTCATATTAATAAAATTCGATTTCGTGTTTTCCTTTTATTCTTGTTTGTTGTGTTGAGATTGTTCTGTGTTTTTTATGTCTCCAATGATTTTGTTTAGAAAATGATTTGGATTTTGTATATCTGCAATTTTATGATTCCTTTTGGAATCAAGTGTCTCTATAGTGAGAATTCTTTATCGAGATGTCGTCTCGAGCCAGAGATGAGTCCAATGCATAAAAATTGATTCAAATTTGTGTTCTTGAATTTGTTTGTGAATTTTAGATTGATGAATAGGCTAATGAACCTTGATTGGAAAAATGAGTGGAAAGAGTCAATTTAAAGTTCTGAAATATGAACTAGAATACCCTAGATTGGGATTCACAGTATCATGATGTCTTCTTGAGAACTCTAAGCACTCTTTTATTCATATCAATGTACATTCACCTATGAAATAAATTATGTCTTTGCTTTTGATAGTGATAGTTGAAGTTCAGTTTGAGTTTTGATGTTCCAGTTGTTTACGTTGAGTATTTTAGAATTTATGATCTGCTTTACTTTTGTTTCAGCCTTTACATTCTTGTTGATATGATGCTTTTCAATCTTGAGTTTTAAGTTCTTTTCAGTTTGGTTTTATTTCTGATTTTGTTCCAATGTTAGTATATAGGTTTTGCTTTGGATATAAATAGGTTTAATCTCTTGATTACTTTATCTTAGGTTTTATTTCTTTATTTTCTTCCTTCTTTTATTTTAAAACAGATTATAGTTTTGCTTTTCTTAATGTTTTTTAATTTCTTTTCCCCACCTTGCATTAGTAGTTAATAATTAGGTAGTAAATATACAAGACTAAACTCTACATTCTGAAGCTTAATCATAGTTGAGTCCTTGGATTGATCCTTGGTTATCCCTCTACTACATTAGTGGGGAAATTGAGTTTTTTGGCTTTGATGCGACTAAAAGCGAGTTTAACAAACCCTACTGAGAAAGTGAGTGGAAGAGAGGTTTTGTAAATGGGAATGAAGGGAAAGGTGTAGAGAACTCTTAGAAAAGTGTTTAAGAGTGTGTAGGAGGAAAGAAATATGAAAATAGAACCAAAACCGCAACCTAGGGTATAAAAATACCCTAATAGACTCGGGTCCCGCTAAGGCAACCCTAAAAGCCCAATCTGCAGTGATATCTGCAGTGATACCGCTCAGTGGAAATTTTCGCTGAGCGACACTTGCGTGACATGCTCTCCTTCTTCCTAGCTTTCCCTAGGTGCCTTATACTCATGCCTCTCACTCACTTCATGCATTTAAGTTCTCAAATCACTCATGCATTCAATCCCTAACATGCAACTAAAGCAGAATGAAAACAAACAAACAAAATATAGTAAATCAACTGGGTTGCCTCTCAGGTAGCGCTTGTTTAACGTCGCGAGCCTGACCCAAAATCCACCAATACCCATCAGTAGGTGCAAATCTTTCTTACCAACATCCATCAGTAGGTGTAACAAAACTAGTATCCTTCAGTAGATACTTAACCACCTAGCATCCATCAGTAGATGCTATACCCAAAAATCAACATAAAACAATGTCTAAAGTTTATAAAATTACATCACCAAAATAAAAATTAAAGAAAATAATGTTCTCAAATAACTGGGATGCCTCCCAGCAAGCGCTCTTTTAACGTCACTAGCTTGACCCAATAAAGCTCAAGTTCCATCTTCTTTTTCTTCTTCTTTCTACTGAACTTCTTCAGAAATTTGATCAAACCAGGAACCTGTTTCCATGTCTCAATCATAGGAACTTTAATCTCCAATTTCTTGCAGATTTGTATAAAGCACTTAAATTTCTTTTCCTTCCTATGATACTTCTTTGGATGAAGAAATGGTTTTTTCATATGATTCTCTCTCTCTTCCTTTCATCCTTTTTCTATTTTCTCTCACTTTCTTTTTCCCTTTTCCTTTTCCACTCACTTTCTTCATCTTCACACAAATTTTCTTTTCTTCTCGTCTCTCAACCTCTTCTTTTTCTTTTTCTATATCTTTATTTTTCTCACTCAACTCTTCTTTTTCTTTTTCTATATCTTTATTTTTCTCACTCAACTCTTCTTTTTCTTTTCTCTCTATCTCTTCCTCATATCTCTCTATCTCTTCGTCATAAAAAATCTTGTCACTTTCAGTGACAATGGCTTGACCTTCCTCCCTAGGATTAAGTTCAGTATTAACCCCCAAAATCATCCAATTTTTGAATCATGTGACCAATCTGCATCTCCATCCTTTTACATGATGCTTCAATGCTTTTCTGAGTGGAGATGGACTCTTGCATAAATCGTTGAAAGGTGTCATCCAAACTTTCTGATAGAGAGGTTTGTTGCTGCCATTGTTGTTATGGTGGCCTATCAAATTGTTCGGTAGCTTGAGTGCTTTTTGTGATGAGAATCAGACATCTGTATGAATTGTTGAAGTGTATCATCTATCTTAGCCCATCTTTCGGATAGAGAAGGTTGTTTCTGCCATTGTTGTTGTGGTTGATTCTCAAATTGTCTGGCAGCTTCCCAAAATTGACTTTGATCCATGCTTGAGTAAGGTTCCCACCAATGGTTGAAATTACCTTAGTAGAATTGAGTGCTCATATAGTCACAAAACTCTAGAAAACAGTTGTTAGCACAAAAAATAGAGAAGATAGATAAAAAAAAAATCAAAAGATAGAATTGAAAAGATAAGAAGATAGAAAATAAAAACATAAAAAAATCAAATAAAAAGATAAAAATAAAAATTAAAAAATCAAGTCAAAGGTAATAAATAATCACACAAATAGACTAGTTAAACCACGAGTCCCCAGCAACGGCGCCAAAAACTTGATGAACAAATTTTCAATCCCCGAAAACGAAGTCAAAAACTTGTTAAACCCTCGGCAAGTGTAATCGAATCGTATGAAATAATAAACCTGGTAAGACCAAGTATCGTTCTCCCAAAGGACTCACGGCCTAAACAATTATGTGATTCGTTGATTATCTAAGACTTGGAACCAAAATTTTGTAGGTTTAAATGCAAAATACTGAAAAGTAAGTATATATTCATGTATTAATCAATGGGCAAGAAAGCATAACCATAATCACTAGTTTATAATGTCTAGTCTCCCTAGCAATTAATCATGCATTATAGTGAACAGAAGCTTACAAGCAACCAACCATCATACTCTTATGTCTAGGTTTATACTACTATTGGGAGAGATTCCCCAGATCTAGATTTCCCCGTATGTGTCCATATCGACAAACTCAATGATCATGACATCGAATGAGTTAAACAATGCATGCTTTGAGCAAAGAGGAAAAACCCTAAAAATTAATGGAAGAAAGCATGTATCTTAAAGAAGATTTTGAAGAACAAATTCCATACATGAGAGTTTCAAAAGGATTACATTGATTCCCCAACAACAATAAAAGTTTAGTTCTCCATCATCATGGAAGAACTAGATGAACAATGGAATGAAAGAATGGAAGAGATAGAAAAACCCGAGAAAGAGAAGAGGAGAGCTGTCACCATCTCCAATTCTACCCCCAAGGGTTGAAAAGTGTGTTTCTGCTTCGTTCCAACCAAAGATACTTGACCTAGGTTAACTAAAACCTTATATAGTATTCTAAAAATTATAGAAAAGTGAGCCCAAGCCCATTATAATGCCGCTACGCGGTTTTTGCCCCTCAGCGGTGATTTTGGCACCTGAAAAGTGGCGCTCAACGGTAATTATCGCTCATCGCAACTATGCACAATTTTTTCTGCACTCTAGTTGACTTTTCTGCATTCCAACCAGTCGGTACTTTAACTCTTCTTTCAAATCATTCAATTAGCCTACAAAATCAAGGGAATCTAGCACAAAACCATGAAATTCACCTTCAACTCTCTTATTCGCAAAACTAAAGCAAAAACATGAGTTCAAGCAAACTTCTAAGTCAAAAAGGGTTGATTGATTATCAAAATTAAGTATAAAAATAACAATTTTTCAACCGTTATCAGGTCTCTATAAAAACCTTGTTGTAAAAACCTTGATCTTTATAGTGCATTAGCTTCCTGTGGTTGGAAGGACATTGGATGTAGGCTTGGCCGAACCAGTATAAAAACTCAGTGTTTGAATTTTCTGATCCCTACTCTCTTTTATTCAATCGATTACTTTCTGTACTTATTCGATTAAGTTTCCGCTGCATTGAAAATCTTTTACCATACAATTCAAGAAAAGTATAAAGGCATCAATTTTTGTTGAAAAGATTTTAAAATATTTTGTTTGTTTACATGAGTATTCTCACTACTCCTGGTCTTCTCAATTAGCGAATAACCTCCCGTTACCCTAGACTAGATGCGTATTTGCACCACTCTTGGTACTAGACAACCTTGCCATCAACAAGTATTTTAATTCTCTTCAAAATTGCAATCAATGATTGCTTACAAGTCGTTCAGACTATTATTACTCTCGTAGAGAGGATGTGAATACAATACAATGCAGTCTAAACACTCACAAGTGTTTCTCTTTGAAAGAGGTCGTACCCGAATAAAATTAATATGCAATTAAAGTGTAGTATAGACTAGGAAGTGATTCCTAGGTCGTTTGTCAAGGACCAAATGTGTGTTAGTCATTAGATCGAACACGTGGTAGGGGTGGTTTATGGATAATTTTGTGAATTGAAATGAACCAAATTAAATATGAACGCAAAACACAGATTTAAAATAGTTGATCACTAGCTCAATTACAATGCTTCCAATCACATATTAATAACAAATAAATATTACTCTCACCTCTAATCCAACACGAATTAACCAACTAAGCGAAGGTTAATTCGGTCTTCAAAAAAAGAGAATTAAGCAAACGCAATGCTCATACGCAATCAATTTTGCACCACACAGTTAATCAACTAAGCGAAAGAACACAAAATGGAATTACGAAACATATTGAAAACCACAACAGAATTCAAAATTGAAAACACAAATGCATATAGAAACGGAATTTAAAACGTAAATGCAGACCTGGAAAAGAAATTGGATTGAAAATGCGAAAATGAAAAAGGAAAACGCAATAGGGAACGAGAACGTAACAAGAACATAAAACGAAAAATTAAATTGCAATTAAAAACGAGATTCAATACATAAAAGGAGAATGAAAGAAAGAACCTAAAACTCCAAAGGGGGGGCTACAAATACGCCAATGCTCTAAAACGGAAATGAGGGAGAGATTCTAAAATCTGATTTTGGGGTTTTAAAAGCCCAAAAGATGAAAATGCCCTCCATATGGGCTTCTAACAAAATCTGACCTAAACTTGGGCCCAAAACTAAAATAATTAAAATTACAAAACGAAATTAAATGATGTGGCAACCCTCTTGAAGTCGTAATCATAATTCCAAAATTGTCCTGCAATTAATAATAAGAATAATTAGGTTCAAATAATCCAAATTAATTAAAATATGAATTACTGATCAAATTAAGTTGAATTAGTGAAAATGAGACAATAATGGAGAATTAAACACAATTCACTAATATAATTTGGTGCGAAAAGCTTAGTGAATATTACAAAATAATGATTCATCACTCTCTTTCTTACAACAGTAAGACAATATTACAATAAAGCTCAAGAGTATTACTTGAATTCTTTTCTCTTTTTCTACTCAAATGTTTTCTTTCCTTGAGCTCTTTCTGTGCTTTTCTTTTTGAACACTTATCTAAGGATGAATATTTATGTTATATGTTATCCTGTTGATTCTTTATCTGAATAATCTTCAATAAATAGACCCTTGGAAAGATATCCGTTAAAAACTCAACTTTTGGGCTTGATTCTTGTGCCTCTGATCGAGGTCGTACCCGAATCAAATTAATATGCAATTAAAGTGCAGTATATACTAGGAAGTGACTCTTAGGTCATCTCTAAAGGACCAAATGTGTTTCAGGAAATAGGTCAAACATGTAGGAGGGATTTTGGACAGTTTTACTAATAAAGACATAAATTAAAACACTGATTAAGGACAAATTGGTCATTAGTTCGGTTACAATCCTTCCAAACACAGATTAACAACAATCATGCTCTTCTATAACCCCTAATCCAACACTGATTAGCGTACTAAGCGAAGACTAAACACAGTTTTCATAATAACGAATTAAGCAAACACAATGCACACATTCAATCGATTATGCAACATACAAATTAATGACTAACCAAACATTAAACTCTAATTAGACCACTAAGCGTGCCCTAACTACAGGTGCATAATAGATTGAATATGAGCAAGGTCAGCATATTACAATCACAGTTCGAAAATCTCAAGTAAGCAATGCAATCCAACCCACACAAATTCAAGCTACCATTAATACAACCTTGAAACAACGAAGCAAAATTTGAAACATTGGAGCAGAACCAATGCAGAAACAAAATTCAATTCCAATTAAGAAATGCAATTCAAAAACGCAATTCAGATTCGAAGTTCAAACTGGAAAACAAAATCAAAACAGAAAATGCAATGCTTATAGAAACGAAATATGGAAAATGAAATAGGGAAACGAATTGGTAACACAAAATGGAAAAACCTAAAACGAAATTGCAATACGAGAATGAGAATGGAATTGAAACTGCAGATCCAAAATTTCAAGCTAAGAGAAGAGAACTGAATTGTATAATCAAAATTATATTGTTGAAATTGAAAGTGCATGAAAATGTAAATGAAAACCTAAAACCCCAAAGGCGAGCTGTCGAAGAGCCAAAAAATTGAGAATGAAGAAGTGAATATGTTTTTCCCTCTTTGGGTACTAAAACCCTAGTCTAAAGTTAGCCCCCACAATTGGGCTTCTTAAAATTCTGACCCAAAGTGGCCCAAATGTAATTCTGATCCAAAATACACAATAAAAACAAAATTATTATTGAAATTAAAATAACATACTAAGGTGGACATTAAAAGATGATGTGGCAACTCTATTTATGTACCAAAATATAATCCCAAACATTGCCCTGAAAATAATAATGAGAATAATTAAACTCAGATAATCCAAATTAATTAAAATATGAATTACTGACCAAATTAAACCCAATTAGCAAAGTTGATAAAATAATGGACAATTAAGCACAATTCACTAATTAAATTCGGTGTGGAAAGCTAAGTTAAAAAGATGAGATAATGATTCATTAGTCTTCACTTTCTTCGTGTATAATAACTCATGGTATCGTTTAGACTGATGTAAACATTTTCTATTATTTCTCCTTTTCAAAGCAATATCATATAACATGTTATGTTTTCTTTTTCATTTTAAGTTTTAGGCTTTTATAGAGTTTTTGTCGAAGACACTGTCTTGCCGCTTTTTCGTTTTTACGAGAGTTCAACTGAATACCCCTTGGGTATAGTAAGCTTACGTGTTTAGCGAAACTCTCTTAGATGCTTTGATTTATCAATCGTTTAGCACTGCGTTTGAGTATTTGATTTAGGTGTATTTATGTTTTCTACAATCCTAACGTTTTCCTACAGTTTTTCTATGTTGGGGATTCTTGACCCTAAGTTTTATGTTTCATCCTATGATATTTTTAAATTCTTATTTCGTTTAATGTTATTTGGTTAAACTTCAAACATAAGAGTGTTTAGATGTACAAACAACTTTGTCTTAACAATGTTGCAAAGACGCGGGATGGTTACTAACAGCGTCAATGGATGAATGACGCATAGGAGTGCCACTAGCGATGGTTCATAGTTGTTGTCGACAGCTAGAATTGGAGGAGCTAGGATTTCTGTTGGATGGTGAGAGATTGAAGATGATGACATGGCACAATCTGATCAATCTACTTGTGAGAGCAAGGATTATGCCATGTGTCTACATCTGATTGGGTTGCTTATCAAATGGTGGATTAGTGGTGAAAATAGATATATTAGGGGGTGTAAGAGTAAAAATTAATTTTGTGGCCCATTTCTTAGAAAGGGAGTGTATAAGTGAAAACTAGGGGGTGCATTCAACTCCTTGTATATTTCTTTCTAGAATTTGCTAATTTTGGACTTATTTTGAAACTCAAAACGATATAATTTCATGCTTTAAATGAATCAAAATTTAACTTCAACTATATCAACAAACATTAGAATATCCAAGAATAATTTATCCAACTAAAAATCACTTTTTAAGACATTTTATTTCCCAAACTTAATAAGTTATATTATCACAAATCTTATTTAAATCAATATTTTAAATAGAAAAATTCCAGCAAAAATTCAAAATTAAACCTAAAATGCGGGCATATGTATTCACTCATCAGTTGCCCTTCCTTTCCACTAGCATATTCTAAGCTCTCACCTTACTTCGATACTCTTTAACTTCTTCTAGATGCATAAATTTTGCAATCTTCAATCTCAGCTCATCCATGCTTTTCGGCGACATCATACATAAATCATCAACAAATGGATTCGACTTCAATGTCGTGATCATGTAGTGTAGAATGAACTTGGGGTTTAGGTTGCTTATCTTTAAAGGTAATTTAGTGAACGTCTTCATGAAGGCTCTCAAAGGTTCATCCTTCTCCTATTTGAAGTTGAAAAGTGCCAAAGAGGTAAAATTGTGATGATAGCTTGTGGTGAACTGAGCCGTGAAAGACAACGTCAACATGTTGAAACAACAATGGAGCTTTTAACCTTGTGGTCATGGGTTCCAGCCCCATGGTGGGTGTCAAATTCTCTTATAGAGCCGAAGAGGTACATTAAAGAGACTTCAATTTCATAAACTCCTTTAACCTTCACTTCATCAGTCACTCTTCCTTCTTTCTCCCGGTATTCATCCTTTGCAAGTTATATGACGATTGTGTTTATAGAAGATTCTCCAACGCTTAAGTCAGCTATGCATCAGTAAAAAGGAAAAATCACAATTAATGTTAAAAGTAAATCCAAACCTTGATTACTGTTGTATTCATAACACAATTTAATACTTGTTGGCCTTTACCTAAATTGCCCTGGGTGTGGGCCTAGTGGCCTAATGACCCATTTACTTGAGGTGATGGTTGATCCATTTTGGCTAAGTTATACAACGAGTGGTTCATTATTATCTTCAATACGCAACACATGGAACCTGCAATACACATGAATTCCTAATAGGTAGTACACACTCGATAAGAAGCACGTGGTCCTCAATAGGTAGCACTTTACCTTTGGTAGGTAGTAATTGGATGTCGATATGTGGAAGATAACCTTCGACAGGTAACTCTCAACCTTTGGCATGCATATCTCAACCTTTGGAAGGTTGTATGCACCCTTCGACACGTAACTTCCGACCCTCAATTTATAGCTTTATATTTTTGGAAGGTGGTACTCGACCTTTGACATGTAACATTTAACCCTTAATACAATTTTATACCTTTGGAAGGTGGTACTCAACTTTCAACATGTAACATTTGGTTCTTGGCAAGCACCCATAATTTGTTTTACATAAACTTTTCCTAAAAAGATATCGATATTAAAAAGATAGAACGATATTCGACTTTATAAAATATAAGTATAACATTATAAATAAATATATATATATATATATATATATATATATATATATATATATATATAATTATGTTCTTGAGACTATATATTATTTATACTAATTTTAGTATGATAAAATAATAATGATTACATTGATATATGTTAAACATGGATAAAAATATATACGTATAAACTTTTCCTTAAGTTTATATTTTCGTTTGTAAGTATAATAAAATTATCTTAAAAGAAAAAGGAATTATCAATTATTGGAGAAATCATTCAGGGTCATTGTTTTGGGGAGCAGGGGTGGCGGGGAACTTGAACATAATTTTAAAGCTACATTATTATACAACACTTTTCTAACAACTAATTAGTAGGGTAGTAATGACTTTTGTAGAGGTTCAATTAAGGCTATTAATTTCTTTTTATCTTCTCTTCTAATCATATTTTGCATGTTCTCTATTTTTAGTTTTCAATTGCTAGATGTCAAATATTATTTAAGTATTGAAAAATACTTTTTATTACCAGTTTCATGTTCTCTATTTTTGTACATGATGAAAATAAATTTTTCCAAGTTACCAAACCTACAAGTGAATTATACTTAGCATAACTTTTATTTTTATGAATCAATGTATCATGACATGATGGTGAAATTTAAGACGAAATATATAACCTTACTTTTAGGGGATTTTCTCCCAATATAAGTGAATTAAATTACAATGAAAAAAAATATATATGTAAATAGTTCGTTTATAAATAAAAGTTCAAAGAGGGGTCTTCTATGCATGGTGGCTGAGCAATGAGATTGAGTACCAATAAAAACACACCTTGTTCTATTAACTTTGGTATGGCAAAATAAAATTGAAAGGAAATCACTTTTTTACAGTATTAAAAAAAGTAGAAATTACATGGAATTATCACCTAATTTAATTTGATCTTTATTCAATATATTTTTAATTCTTTTTATTTATTACATTCATTTCACTTCTTATATCTAATGAATTAAAATATCTATTACCTTGTTTATATATTATGAGCCCAAAAACACTTAATTTAGTCAACGTGAATTGCAAATGAAATTTCTCAAATGACAATCAAATATTAAGCTTAAAGAATTAAAAAATCAAGTATTAAATTGAACTTTTATAAAAGTTAAAATTACAACTTAAAAAAAAAATTGGGACAAAAAAATTTAAAATCGCTACTAAATAAAGATTTGATATGCACTTCCATCTAGTTTACATTGAGTGGAAAAAGAACTAATGGTAAACAATTTAACATAATCAAAATAAAAAAAATGACTTAATTAAATTTTTAGTGATAAGTTTGGATGTTTTGACTATTAAATTATCATATACGAAGAACTTAAAAACTTTTATAGTTTTCAGTATATGCAATTAAGTTTTCTATATGTTAATTGGTTGATGCACTTGTTATCTTATTCTTTTAAGTTACTTAATTGTCACAAATATCAATTTATTATTTAAAAAAAAACTATTTTAATATTTTATAATTTTATAACTTTTCAGTTTATGTAATTTTATGATTTAATAATTTTATATTTTTATAACTTTATAATCTTATTATCCCATAATTAGTACATGACAATTTCGTAATTTCATAATCTTATAATTTTATCAATTTTATAATTTTAAAATTTTACAATTTTATAATTTAATAATTTAATAGTTTTATAATTTCAAACTTTCAAAATTTTATAATTTAAAAAAAATTATAATTTTATAATTTGATAGTTTGATATTTTACAATTTTAAAAGCTTTATTATTTTATAATATTAGAATTAAATAATTTTATATTTTATAACTTAATAATTTTATAATTTGGTAATTTTATAACTTAAAAATTTTATAATTTGGTAATTTTATAATTTTATAATTTTATAATTTTATAATTTTATAATTTTATAATTTTATAATTTTATAATTTTATAATTTTATAATTTTATAATTTTATAATTTTATAATTTTATAATTTTATAATTTTATAATTTTATAATTTTATAATTTTATAATTTTATAATTTTATAATTTTATAATTTTATAATTTTATAATTTTATAATTTTATAATTTTATAATTTTATAATTTTATAATTTTATAATTTTATAATTTTATAATTTTATAATTTTATAATTTTATAATTTTATAATTTTATAATTTTATAATTTTATAATTTTATAATTTTATAATTTTATAATTTTATAATTTTATAATTTTATAATTTTATAATTTTATAATTTTATAATTTTATAATTTTATAATTTTATAATTTTATAATTTTATAATTTTATAATTTTATAATTTTATAATTTTATAATTTTATAATTTTATAATTTTATAATTTTATAATTTTATAATTTTATAATTTTATAATTTTATAATTTTATAATTTTATAATTTTATAATTTTATAATTTTATAATTTTATAATTTTATAATTTTATAATTTTATAATTTTATAATTTTATAATTTTATAATTTTATAATTTTATAATTTTATAATTTTATAATTTTATAATTTTATAATTTTATAATTTTATAATTTTATAATTTTATAATTTTATAATTTTATAATTTTATAATTTTATAATTTTGTAATTTTGTAATTTTATAATTTTATAATTTTGTAATTTTATAATTTTATAATGTTATAATTATATAATTTTATAATTTTATAATTTTATAATTCTAAAAGTTTATAATTTTATAATTTTATATGTTTATAATTTTATAATTTGATAATTTTTTAAGTTGTTTCCAAAAAAAAGACCTTGCATATAATAAAATCACTTTTATCGGTGTTTTAGTAAATTATAAAATATAGTTTGTTGTCCTCTTCTAAATATTTTTTCTTCTTTAACTTCATACTTACCATTTTTACTCTATATTTATATTTTACATTCAAATAAAATTTATTTAAAACTGTTCTGAACAGAATGTTTTAGGCAAAAACTAACTTATTTATATTCAATAAATGAATTTAATTTTTTCATTCCAACATAATAAGTAGTTTATAACCTCCTTTATGAGCTATATATGTATGATAAAATCTAGTTTTTTTAAAACTAGAAATTAAATAAATATATGATAAGTATTGATATATTTAAAATGATGAAGTATTTTCATGTTTCACTTCTCTTAGCAACTTGACTTGCATTACTTCCCTTTTATGTACTATAAATAGACTCTAATTCTTATCCTATCTACTAAGTGCAATTGAAAGTAAGAAGAGAGATAAACTCAAGTGAGAGAGGGTTTTCACATTGAGAGAATCCTATCTACAGCTTTTCGTGAGCACTCATAGTAGTAAACACATTTTAACATGCCCATTCATCACCAAACTTTGGCTTTCATTTTCGGCCTTCTAGGTACATACTAATACCATAAATCTCTACAGCATATTCCACTTTATTCTTTTTATTTATTATTTTCATTTCTCTCATATAATGTAGTGTCATATTTTTCATCTACTTTAAGAATGATGCTTTGAGCGAACTTCTTGCAAAAGTGTGTGTTACTGTTTATATCTTTGTGAAAAAAAAAACATACACTTACGTAATTCGAGTATCAGATATGTTGTTAATTTTTATAATAATTAGTTAAAAATTATATCAACTGGACAAAATAGTTTCCAATAAATCGATAAGAGGATATGAATATTTTTCTTTTTAAATATTCCAAACCCAACATAAGAGAAGCTTAATAATGTTAACAAAATTACAAGGTTTCTTCAACTTTATAACACCACATTGAACTGCAAGGTTGAAAACCACTTGAAATATAATGTTGACATGTCTCTTGAACCAAAACACTATCGTTATATGGCCATAAAGCAATAGATTACTTCAGTTATCAATTATCATCCTAATGTAACCAATTACTCTCAAGATAATATTTAAACATGTTATTGTCGTATTCTGTCTTACAACAAATTAGCATCATTGTTGTGAAAATTCCAAGAAAATTGTAAATATTTGACTAACATAGACGACGGTCTGTTGATAATAATGAAATATGTGTATAAGTTGTGTTTATAGATAGATTAATGATAAAAAATTGTTGATACTGATAGATCACAAAATTTGTTAGTAATTATCCACCATTTTAAATTTGTCAATAATTTTTTATAAATTTATATTGTCAGTAAATTTTTTTTGTATATATCATGATTTAATCATCATCATCTTCTTCTTCTTCTTCTCATTTTTCTTCTTTTTCTTCCTCTTCTTCCTCCCCTCCTCTCCTCCGACTCTTTCTCCTTGTCTTCCTTTGTTTCTCCTTCCAACTCAAGTCACCACCATAATGGACCACCATGACTACCATACCTTTATCGCTTACAACTCTTCCTCTTTTTTTTTTTCTTGTCTTTATCCTCCTTATCCTATTATTTTCACCCATATTTTTGATTTACAAATTTTTTTTGTTAGATTTGACAAGAAATATTTGTCAATATTTAGCAATGAAAATATTTACTGATAATAAGAATATAAAATATTGACAAAATTTACTAACAAAAAATAATATAAATTGTAATTTATTAATTGATTCTTGAATTTTATTCACTTATTCATTACCGATAAAAATATTTATTGATAATTTAAATTTTAAAATTTGTCAATAAATTTAATGATAAATTTGATTTTGATTACTGATTTATTTCTATCCATTCATTAAACACAAAAAAATACTTATAATGTTCACTTTCCACTTTGGTATCACGCTACCCTTCCCCAAAAATTCTTCACCCTTGACCTCGTTAATGAAGATCTAAAGGGACATTTCAGAAAATATACTATTTTTACATGGGAGATATTTCAGACATTATTTCCTATATGATATTTGAACCATATGCGGAACGAACATTGCATGGTATAGCTGTAGTTTATAAAGAGTAATAAATCATAATACTTGAAAGCAACACCATTGAATTAGGGCAGAACTTTGGTAGAAATAATAACAATAGTAAGAGGAATAGGAGGAGGTTATTGTAGTAATATAATGAATTATGATAATAATATTAATAATCTGAATTTGTTTATAAGTACTGATGGATGTCTATTGTTTTTGTTTTTGGTGTAATAAGGAAACATCATCTCCTTTATGGTGTTCCTCGCTCCACTGTAAGTGATTTAATAATATAGCATTACCTATTGTAATTAATTGATGAGGAGCATATGGTTTATGTAATACGTGGTTTATATCTGATCAATGCAGACCAACTTTTTACCAAATATACAAGAAGAGGTCGTCGGAGGGGTTTCAATCATTACCTTATATTGTTGCATTGTTCAGTTCAATGCTGTGGATTTATTACGCACTCGTAAAAAGGGAGGGCACCCTCCTTCTCATTACTATTAACTCCTTTGGATGTGTCATAGAGACATTCTACCTTGCTATCTTCTTAATTTATGCAGCCAGAAAATCCAGGGTTTTCCTTCTTATAATTAATAACTCCTTCTTATAATAATTTCTTTTTTCTATTTAATTTGAACAATAAAAAAACTAATTACTTTCCTTCTATAAAATGTTGTCACAGCTTTCAACCATGATGATTGTTTTCTTGTTAGATGTTTTTGGGTTCGGAGGCATGCTTCTTTTAACTCTCTTCCTAACAAAAGGATCCAAACGCCTTAAAGTGATTGGATGGATTTCTCTCGTTTTCAATATAAGCGTATTCGCTGCTCCTCTCGGGATTATGGTAAGAATTCAGATCGTAAATATGCATACGATTTTTTTAAACGTGAATAATGAAAAATTTCTTTATTTGAAACGGAAAATGTAATTGGAAAGTAGTATCCACACCTATGAAATTGCATAAAAGTTTTTTTTATTTCCAACAAAGAACCTTTTTTTTTTAAATATATTCTTTTAAAAAAAATAAAAACAAAATCCCTAAATGACATCAGTGAAAGAGTTTTTTCGTTATTCTTTTTCAATGACAAAGTTTGCAATTTCTTTATGCATGTAGAGGAATTTCATCATCAACCTCTTTGCACTATTTTTTTCTGAAGCTCTCAACAAAAGTTAATTCTTATATATGGTTGATGCATGCATGCAGAAACGTGTGATAAAGACGAAAAGCGTGGAATTCATGCCTTTAAGTTTGTCCTTCTTTTTGACCTTAAATGCTATCATGTGGTTCTTCTATGGCCTTCTCCTCAACGACTACTACATCGCTGTAAGTTAAATTCAATCATTCAATGTCGGTTTATTTGGAGCATTTATTCATATTATATTAAACTTTTGTCTTATTCGGACTAAGTCCTTTCCTCTATCACTCTTCTCATTTCCTTCCATTACTTTTCCTTGTGCTTTAATAAGTGATAATGTCAATTTAATCGTAATTTATTACCTGTACGCACTCTATTGAGTCCCATATGAAAAAGGAAGTCAAATGAAAACAAGGGTCCCCCAATTATATTATTATATAATTTCAAAAATCTTATCTCATACTTATATGCTGAACATTTTAATTTGATTCCTTTCGATTTGATATAACCTATACCAGAAAAATAAATAAATTCTAATTTGATTTCTAAAAAGTCCATTTACCGTTTCCATTTGGATGATGCAGCTCCCAAACACACTAGGTTTTCTATTCGGCATAATTCAGATGGTGCTGTATTTGATTTATAGAAACCCCAAGACAAATAAGGTAACGAAATTGCAAGAACCAAATAATCATGAGATTGTTGACATTGGGGAAGCATCTGAGCTGAATCATGTAAGCAGTGGTGCTATGACTGAGATTGCTACTGAGGACCCAAATAGAAGAGAAGAAGGAAATCGAAAACCCTAAGAACATCATGGATTCCCATAGCAATATGTGATAATTAAACAAAGAAGTCCAAACAGAAAATAAGCAAAAGTGATAATAAAAATTGAGGTCCATAAATATTTAACCTAAAAGTATAATAAAAATTCTACATGGTCAAGTGGGTCACTTCTCAATGCAAGAACAATGTTTTGGAGTTTAGGGTTCTTCTTTTGACCATAGATGAATTTGTGTGAAGCTGTAGTATGTTGTGTTTATGTTGTTACATCTCATACTGTAATAAATCAATAATGGGATTCAGTTTTTGCACTTTGTATTTTTAAATTATTGAATATAGTCTTATATCATTACCGTGTGTATTTTTTTTTTCACATTTACGAAATTAAAGTGAAAGTTGGAAGACGATAACGTGGAGGAATTAATTATTATTTTAGTAATGAGAATACTTTTGTATATTTTCATATGCTGCAATAATTGATGTCCTAATGTTAATGTTTATGTGGTGGTTATTCGTATATCAGCATGATTAAATTATGCATGTAGCTAGTGGCATGAGGGCTGTGTAATGGAGAAGGGGACAGATATAAAGTTGAGCCTAAAAAGTAAAAAAAAAAAAAACGTTTATCTTCATGACGGAAGCTAACAATCATTGGCACGAAAGACACGATCGACACAACGACAGTATAGATCACAGTCACACGTTACAGCCTTCTTTTTACAGATCATTACACTGTTCATCAAAAGGAACGGTGTTCTTGTAACCAAAAGAAAATGGAAAGGTGTTAAAAATCATTGTCAACTAATTATTTTATATTAAATTACTTTACCTACTGAAAAAGAAAAATCAAATATATATTCATGGCCTTTCTAGGTAGAATTACAACCTTTTATAGGTGATTTCAATTTTATACTTTTAATGCAATTACTCTTATCTTAAGGTTAATTGGATTTAAAACTAATGTTTTAAGTGGGATTTGTCCAAATGATATAAAATTGGCTTTAAGTGAAATTATGCATTAAAATAAGTTTTTGAACCATATTGTTCCATGCAGATGAAATGTACTGTGACCAGTCTAATTAAGGAGTCTATTTTATGAAATTTTCTTAGATAATTTGATGAATTATTCAAGAACTATGTTTTTATAATGATAAAATGAATGTTTCCTAATAATTATGACTTGTCGTTGTGTAGTTGATCAAGTGAAAGTAAGCTCATATATCGTCTATATAGATGAGACAATGATGAATCGTTTAATGTCTTAAACAATACAAGCATTATTAAATTGGAGATTTTTCCATAATCAAGAGAAACTAGAATCATAAGCTTGAAAAAGTAATAAAGTGTTCTTAAAGATAGAGAAGAAAACATAAAAGATAACTTGTCTAATACTTGTATTATTGAAGTCGTCTAGTTAATGTAACATTCCGATTTCTGAGATGTCATAGGTTTTTAAAGATCGGTAAATTTATAATTTATAATTTATAACATCTCACACATAGACTCTTCGTCTATCCACTCATTAGCACTCATGCTAACTACTTACTATAACCATTATAGTAGCACCACTATCAACATAACATAACCTGCAGCATCTTAAGTACCATGATCATCATCATAGATACACCACCATCATGACTATCCTAGTCATGAACAACACCATGAGCATCACCGCACCACAATACCATAATGGAAAGAGTCCATCTCACTCTTGTACCCTATCTCACCGATTGTAGTCGCTCCTACAGCCCACCTGTAGCCTCTCCTACAGGACATCTGTACCCTCCCCTACAAATCATCTCCTTCCAATGCACACAAGGCAAAAAAGGAAGCACTTATTCGCAGATAGAACCAGGATTTACGAGGTACAACAAGTAGACTTATTCTTCCACTCTCATGCTCATCAATCACATACTCATGTACATCCCATCACTCACTCATGCTCCACTCTCAACCACAAGTCAAACTAATCCTAAACATAATCACTAACCTCAATATTTGATTATCATCATGTTCCACAGCTCCTCATGCTTGGTTCACGTCCATTCTTCATCAAATTTGTCATTTTCACCAAAATGTACTGTGATAATCGATTATCACTTAAGATAATCGATTATCTTAATGAAATTTACCAAGAAACATCACGTAGGAAGGGATAATCGATTATCATCTGAGATAATCGATTATTCCGGAAATCACACTCAAAACCAACGCGCATATAATCGATTATAACTAATAATAATCAATTATTACCGAATCAAACATATCCTAGACATGATTCAAGCATTCAAACGCACATACATCAACCCTAGATCACGTGTAGCATACATGTATTCAAGCATCACATATTCATGTAAACATATTCATGTAAACATACTCAAACACACATAATACATCACTTAAATCATACAGATCCAATCATTGACATGTTATAACCCCAATAATAGGGTGCAAACGAGTCTCCAATAAAGACACCAAATGGGGTTTTCAATCAGCCAAACTAACTAATTATAATGCTTACAAATGAGAACCAAGAAGATAAAAATTCTCCAAAACAAAGTTGCGCATGCAAGACTATTTTCTCCCAAATTAGACCTCAAATTGACAATCCAAACGGCTAGAGTAAAGAATCATACGTTTGACACTCACTTTCCAAAAATCAGCTCGATCCAACAGTGAACGACTTCACAACAATGAAAACAACAGTGCAAGTTTTGTGTTATGGAGGAATAATTTCTTGTTTTTGTTTAGTTTTTTCTCTTCTAAATTAGACCTCCGATTGACAATCTGAACAGTCAAAATGAAAAATCATACGTTTGGAACCCACTATCCAAAAATCAGCTCGATCCAATGGTGAACGACTTCACAACGATGAAAAAACTACTGTAGGTTTTGTGTTATGCAGGAATAATTTCTTCTCTTCCTTTCTCTCTCACTTGGCTTTTCCCTCTCTTTAAATGACTCTATTTTACCTTAATAATTTGACCTACCTCTACTAAAACAAAGTGAGACATAATGGTTCACATTATTTAGCCTATTCTCCACATTGGAAGGGAGTCCAATAACCAACCACTTACAACATATATTTGCATGGAAACCCCTAAGTATCATAACTTTGTTCTCCCTTAGCATCAAACCTTCTGTTGGGATAACCCAATAACCCATACATAAATTTATAGGGAAAACCCAACACAAATACTACATGAAACCTATGCCTATGCATACACAAGCTCTTTCCCAACAATAACAACATATAATCAAAATCATATAAACATGTATCAACAAGGATTATTAATCCAAAATAACCAAGAACATATATAACATACAACAATAAACAAACAAAGGTAGTTTTCCCCATACCTTAGCCAATCATAAGGCTTTATCTGCAACACTAAAACACCACCAATCTTACTTTACACTAAGAGTTTCTCGTCGCTCTCTCTTTTTTTCTCCTAAAACGTCAATCTCCTTTCTTCCTCTGTTTTCTCTCTTTGATTTAGAGTTTCTAAACACAAAACCACACATTTCTCTATATCTTAATATTTATGAATCCACCCAACTCTATCTCTAATATTTTCTCACTTATAATAATACTTTTTATTTTAATTTATTTTAATGAGTCTAACAATAATATATATTATTATTATCTAGCCATAATATCTAACTATATATAATAATATATCAATATATTATTTAAATTATCATAAATATCTAATAATAATAATATCTCTTTTAAATATCTAAAATCCACCAAAATTATATCTCTTATTTTCTCCACTACTTTATTTCTAAGACCCATATTTTCCCGGGTCTTACATTCACCCCTCCTATTTTTTAAACTTGATATAACATCTTGCTCACTTTATTTTTGAATTAATATCACAGAACCTAGCTATTACTACAATCCAACCCATATTAAACTCGAAGAATTCGAAAATCAACACTACATCTCAACTTATACAAAACCAATGAACTTCAAATACCGGTTTCAAAAGGTGAACTTGCATAAAAGTTTGTTATGAATCAAATTAAACTAGCTCAACAACTTTTGAACATCACAATAAACTTTTTTTTGAACTGAAATTGGACACAAACACACAATAAATCGAAATTTGAACTTGAAACAACCAATTATGTAGTTAAATGACTCAACCTCACTACCAATTTTAAGTTTTAAGGATTCTGTTAGAATTGATGAGCTTTGTTTCTCAACACCAAGAGGGGGGTGAATTGATGTTTTATAAAAATACTTGTTTTTCAAATCTTTTACGCAAAAGGAATGAATCTTTAAATTTTTCTTGAACAACAAGAAATATGTATGCAATATAACAATATGCGCATTCGAATGAAGACAAAATGTAATCAATTTAATGTAGAGAGATAGGGAGAAGAAAGATCAAACTCTAAGGTTTATACTGGTTTGGCCAATGCCTACATCCAATGTCCTTCCAATCAACTCGAGATTGAAAGCTAATTTGCACTATAGAGATATGAGTTTTTACAACAAGGGCTTTAGAGCGACCACAATGTCAATATATAAATCACCTTTCTAACTCACTACTCTAATATAGCCAAATACAAACAAAACCATGTAGCAAGAAAAATCCTCTCCTACAGTCAACCCTTTGAGAACCCTCTCAAAGTACAAGAACTCCTCGTTCTTCTTCCTGGCAACACGCACAAGGAAACATCAACACATAGATTGTGAAACTTCTCCTTATCACACAACAAGCACCTCAATTGTGTAGAACGATTAGACTCTTCACAACAGTAAAGCTAGTCTCTAAAGAAATCTTCAAGATTAGTCCACCACTTTGATTTCTTGTTTCTTGGAGCGCTAGATTACTTCTATAAAACGCTTAAACTCAATCTGAAACAGATATGAAAATGTTAATCTCGATTGTCTTACAGAAATCAAATTGATGCGTCTATATATAGTTTTAGTCATTTCAGATGTAATATAATCGATTACGCTTTTAATCTAATCGGTTACATTAAGCAGTTGTAACAAATTTATAACTAACTTAGCTCCTTAATTGAATACACAATTAATGCAATAGATTTCCATTTAATGCTTAGTCAATACATTTAAAAATATGACCGTTGAAACAGTTATGACAAGCATAAATCAATTTTCAAATCTCTAATAGACTTAATTTACTACATAATCTATGTAATCGATTAAGCTTCAACACTTAGCATATTTTTGAAAACTTTTCTTTATAATTCACATCACAGCACACTTGAAAAAGATATGTGCAATCACATGTGTTTTAATGAATTCACCAACTAATATAATCGATTCAAACTAGTTGTTTTGCCTCAGTTAAAAAATTCAAGTTGTCTGATAACCCAAATTGATTATCATACCACTGTAATTGATTTAGTCATTCAGATATGCTTTTGTGCATGTGAATACCATAATATCAAAACATACATTGTGCATACACATATATAATCACTTTACTAACACAATATGCATCATTCAACACATTATATGTTCAACACATGTGGCAATCATAATACGTGTGTATTTCACAGTAAGCATAAGCACATACAACATGTGACATATAACACAGTACATATTCATGTATTTTTATTATCAATGTGTTGCAATCATCAAAAACCAAAGTCACAGGGATTGAGTTCAACTATCACAATTCTTCCCCTATCAAGAATCTCCCCCTTTTCTTATGATGCACAACCATGATTAATAAAACCATGTTGTACAGTCCACAATAGTTCACAATCAAACACAGTTCAATTATCTCAGTAACACAATTCAATTATATCAATTACTTCTCCCCCTTTGGGCATTAGCAAAAAAGGAAATGTTGTTGAGTGTAATTGAAACAGAGATAATGAAGCAAATAGAGATGCATTAACCAAATTTTATGAAATATAATGATGCTCCCACTGTCAATAATATTCACATGAATTCATCATTGTCTCCCCTTTTTAACATGTGAAGTAGTATTTAATAGCATACAATACTCCCCCTATCATTATGCATATCAAATTTCATTATCACAAATGCAAAACAGAGATATGACAGAGTATGTATCATACATATATGTTCAAGCAATGTACCATAAAAGTATTTCATATGCGGTATCAAAGCAAAGTAGATACAACTTAAAACAATTTAAAACAGTTTAATCACTCATAATCTCAATTCAAATTCACAGCGGATTAAACATTATGAGATATATTATGATTAAACATATCACAAATCATTAGTCAAGGTTTACAATGTAAAAATCAGAAGTTTAGAGACTTCAAACCAATTGGCGAATCATAATCGATTTTGACTTTCTCTTAATCGATTTCCTTCTGCAGAGTAATGTCAATTTCACTTTGCAGCTTAGTCAACAATCAGAATTCCTGCATATCCTTTCAATCTTATCTAAATAAAGCATTTTAGTATTTATGCAGTACAATAATCATTATCACAATTTAAGTATGATCATGCAGCAACAAATTGTAATCATGAAATATGTAAATTGCATACATTCATACAAGTGATTGAATTGATTATTGATCAGCTCAATGTAGTCAATCACAAATTATCATTCACACAGGTTGATAAATAGAAATATAATTTTCATTAATAGTCCAAGCATGAGTAAAACCAGATAAAACAACATATATGACATATAAGGCCATTTACTACAAAACAAAAACAAAACAGAGTAAAAGCAAAACCAAACTAAGAAAACACAGAAAACTTCTATTCAGATTCAGATTCTTCAATTGTTATCTCTTCTCTTGATTCATCATCTTCACTTGATTCTTCTATTGTAGAAGAACTGCCAACATAATTTTTAATAAGTTCTTCTAACTTCATTTCCATTCTGAATAAAGATTTTCTCATTTTTCCAGTCCTTTCAGATACCTTCTTGAATTTGTTCACAACAAAACTCTCGAATTCAGATTTAGGAGATAATGAGATAGAGTTATCATCAAAGTCAAACAGTTCCTCTACATTTCCAGATTGATTCTGAACATCACTGAATACCCAGCCATCAGTAGTCTTTTTCATACCGATACATGTTAGTATTGCTTTTCAAATTTCATTTGTCCTGTTGTAGATGATTTTAGTTTCCCCAGAAAGAACGACTTGATAGAGCTTCAAGATTTTACTAATGAACACCCCATATGGTAAATTATGTTCATCATTGATTCTGGTATCAGTCATATGTTTCTTGAAAACTGTAACCCAAGTTAGTTGGTATTCTTGATTGAATGACATTCAGTAAATATAAAGGTTTAAGCCCTTTAGTTGTCCCTATTTATGTGGGTTTTTCCCAGTTTGATCCCTGTTCTTTTAAAATTCCCAATTGAGTCCTAAAAAGTGTTAATTTGAATCAATTGAGCCCCTGCCGTTAAATTTACTTGACATAGTTAAATTTTTGTTGAGATCGGAGGTTGACGTGTCCAATTTTTTTAAACTAGCATACTTTATGCTGCATACGTGGAATATATAATTAAAAAGATATTCTGAAAATTAAAATCCAAATTAGGGTTCCAAGCCACACTCTCGACCCGCGCTTGTTCGAGTCGGATCTCGGCGGCAAACTTTCCCAAGGCCAGTGGCAGACTCCTCTGTAATGCTTCTATTCCAGTTGGTTCTCCAATTTCCCAAATTGGATCCACTCGGCCATTTTGCAGAGAACGTTTCCGATTTAATTGAAGCCTCTCCCTCCCAACATCGTACCATCTATGTTGCGCTGCATAAACATTTGATAACAACACAAAATCCCCACAATGGATTTGCTCACTTTCTTTCAAAACGCTCTTCACAATCCTACTCTTCTTCAACAGATCACTCGCAAAATCGAGTCCATGGATTTGCTGGTTTATAACAAGAAAAGGCGATTACCTCCTCGGCTTGATGACCGTGACCACGTTGTTGGAAACACCTTTGTTGAATGTTTTGCAACGAAATTTGGAAATGTTTCTCATCATGAATTCTTCGAAACCGCTAAAACCTTCTACGCATTATTCGAAAGAAGCAAGCACATCTGAATCAAAACCGCTAAAACCTTCTACGCATTATTCAAATCTTTCCAGGCACAATCTTTGAAGTTCAAACTACGGTAACAGAAACGTTTCGGATGGGATCAAAACGTACACAAAGCACTACCTGGAAATTGTCTCTTCGTTCTTCTTCTGACCATCCTTTTGAGCCTTGTCTCTGATCAGGTGCAACGCGGACACGATTCCTTTTATGTCACTGCAGATTTGCACAATAGGTTAAACTTTTAGATTCCAAAAATTAAATAAATGAAAAGACAAAAGTAGAGAAGACGAACTCTGAGAGATCGAAATCCAAATCGAGATCGAAATTATCATTTGTTGATCGGTTGCTCTTATCGGTTTTATTGAGTTCGGATTCGGATGCCCGCTTCCTTGACCTGGATTTAGTTGCAGACATTGCAAACGCACGTTGTTATGACACCAAAGGCTCAATGTCCACCCACAAAGTAAATGCTTATGTTGCTGATCAAGATGAAGGGCGTGGTACATTACAGGGCCTGCATCAGTTCTGGGCTTTGGGCCAAGACTTGGAGAACGACGTTCCAGTCGTTGGTGGAAGGGGTCTGGATTCGCCGGAAAATTTGGCCTGCGAAGGAGAGGTCGCCGGGGGAGATGGAGCAGAGCTCGAGGAGCTTTTTGACCGGGAAGGGTGGAATTGGAATTTTTCGGTTGTTATGAGATGCACTTGGAGATGCTTCATGCTAAACATGCCACGTTTCAACTCTTAGTATGACACGTGTTCAATAATTGACACATCAACCTCCCACCTGTGCAAAGACTTAACTTTGTTAAGTAAATTTAACAGCAGGGGCTCAATTGATTCAAATTAACACTTTTTAGGACTCAATTGGGAATTTTAAAAGAACGGGGTTCAAACTGGGAAAAACCCACATAAATAGGGACAACTAAAGGGTTTAAACCTAAATATAAATCTTCTTTTCTCAATTTATCACGTAGATATCTCCCTGGTAGTAATAGCCATGCAAGGATGTATGCATACATATTTTCTTCTCTATTAAATCCTTTATGCAAATAAACCTTTCCTCCTTTGTACCTGCCAGGATATCTAAGGCAGCCTTTGTATATCTGCTTCTTTGTAGTCCTCTTGTTATGTAAAGAATCTTTTATGTGAGACATACAACCCTCATATTTGAGTCTTGTGACAAGTAGCCAGACATCATTATTGATTATGATGTTTACTCCTTTTACCAGCGAATGAATATCACCATTTTCGACATGAAGATTATTGTAGACCACTTCAACTAACTGCGGATAGCAGTCATCTTTCATTTGAACAAATTCTGTCAATCCTTGATGAGTAAGCCAATATAGAAATAAGAACCCTTCACCATTGAACAGTGACAGATCAATCAATTTATGTGGAACAACTTCCTTGATTTTTCTCCAACACATAAACCTATTTCTCGCAGCATCATCACTTATCCATCCAGTTGGACTTGCTATCCTTTCTGTTCGAGCAACACACTTGTATCGTTTTGATGAAGAAGATTTTTTATGAAGGACCCAATGAAGAATCTTACTCGATCTAGGTTTTACCCTTTTTGTTAAAGGGTCATTTCACTTTAGATTTCCAAATCTAATACATTTAAGGACACGCAATAAAACTTCAAACAAATAGGCCCATTTTTATCTTTCAAACATTGAAAGCCCATATGAACCATTCATAATCGATTTTATTAAATTTTAAATTGATTTCAACCAAAACAGGAAAACACAAAGAAACATTAACCTATTATGTTTATAACCTAACCGATTAAAAATCGTGAAAACAATTTTTCATACCAAATCATCAACCAGACAAGCAATCATCAACCATGCACACAACATACATTCACATACAAAAACTTATAATGCATGAGTGCATGAAATTAACATTTTTCGTTAACACATCGAGTTACTCAAGAATCTTTGATATATTTCACTGCAATCCATCCTTGAGCACTTCTCTACTTCTGTAGCAACTTACTTTCGTACAAAATTCTCAAACGGTTTTGATGCAGGTACCCAAATAAACTTGGGGCCTTTATGGTTAGTCATAGGAGGTTGTTCCTTTGGAATCCACTTGTACTTTCCTCTTGGAACACCAACCTTTTTGTAGTAACAGTTCCTAACAGTATGTCTAATGGTATTACAATAAAAACATGCATTTGTAACAAGTTTGCTTAGATCAATGAATTTCTTAGAATTAATTCTATTGCTCTTAGCCTTATAACATATTCCTTGTTTGTTTATTGCTCTACCTTGTGATCTTAAAACAACATCTAAATTATCTTTTCCTAGAGTAAATTTAGATAACATGTTTGTCAAGTAATCAATCTTTTCTAAATGAGCAGGACAATTTTCATATTTTTTCTCTACAATCTGAACTTCAGTTTTAACAGTTTTAACAGATTGCAAAGCATCTTCCAAATCCTGTTGGAGCTTTTCATTTTCTTTAACAAGGTTATTAATACGATATTCAAAATCTCTTCTTCAGAGTTTAATCAATTTACCTTGTATTGCAATTTCATAGCTTTTGCATGCATCTCTTGATATGTGTCCAGCAGCATGTGATACTTCACTTCGATAGGCTCATTTTCAAAATCGTTGTCATTATCTTCTGAATGTGCAGATCCTTCCATGAAACACAGGTTTGACTCCTCCTCTACACTTTGATCAGCATCACTTAATGAATCACCATCACTGTTTTCCTAGGCAATGTAAGCCTTCCTTTGCTTACTTCTCCTCTTGTCCTGTGGATACTTAGAGTCAACCTTTTGTCTGTTTTTCAACATTGGACACTCCAGCTTAATGTGACCATCTTAGCCACATTCATAACACGTCACAGTGTTGGTCTTGGAGTTCTTTCTTCCTCCTTTAGAGTTACCTGCATAGTTAGTTGCAACAGTTCTATTTTTCATAAATTTGGTAAACTTTTCTACCATCATATTCATGACCTCTTTCTCAGTTATCTTTGCATCAGCTCAGTATCAGATTCAGCTTTCTTGGAGAATCTTTTGTTTGTAACATTGAGTGCAATCGATTTTTTTTGTTCAATCTCCTCTTCTTCCCTTAATCTACCAAGCTCTAGTTCATGTTCCCTAAGCTTGCTAAACAAAGTTGCCATATTCATGTTAGTTAAATCTTTTGATTCGGATATGGCATTTACCTTAGGTTGCCAGCTTCTGTTTAGGCTTTTCAGAATTTTGAGGTTGATTTCTTCCTTTTCATAAGCCTTGCCGAGAGCCATCAGATGGTTGACTATATGTGTGAACCTTTTCTGCACATCATAAATGGTCTCTCCTGCTTTCATCCTAAACATTTCATACTCCTACACCAGGGAATTCTTACTAGCCCACTTGACTTCATTTGTCCCCTCACGTCTGACTTCAAGAACTTCCCACATTTCTTTAGCTGTCTTACATTGAGAAACCCTGAAAAACCCATCCATTGTGAGAGCAGAAGCAATAACATTTCGTGCTTTTACATCATACTATGCTTTCCGGTTTTCCTCTTGAGTCTACTCAAAAAAAAAATTTCAAAACAGTTTTTCCATTAATTACATGATTGGGTTCAAATGGACCATTGAGTGTAGCATCCCATACACCCTTGTCTACTGATTCAAGAAAAAATTGCATTTTTATTTTCCAAAAGGCATAGTTTTCACCAACAAATAGAGGAGGTCTATTTGTGGAAGCACCTTCACCAAAGGTCTAAGAAACAAAAGCCATTTTCAGGATCGAACAATCGATTAGACAAAAAAATTAATCGATTTGTTTTTCAAATATTTTTTGAAAACCAGCTCTGGTGCCAATTGTTAGAATTGACGATCTTTGTTTCTCAACACCAAGAGCGGGGGGGGGGGGGGGGGGGGGGGGTGAATGTGTGTTTTATAAAAATACTCACTTTTCAAATATTTTTCGCAAAAGGAATGAATCTTTAAATCTTTCTTGAATAGCAAGCAATATGTATGCAATGTAACAGTATGCGTATTCGAATGAAGACAAAATGTAATCGATTTAATGCAGAGAGATAGGTGTCGCAACCGGGATCGCGACGGGATGGCAAGCCAAAAAACAAACGAGATTAAGAAAAGATTTTGGAGTCGACACCATAATTTATTATGGGAAAACTATGGAAAACCAAAACAATAAGACATGGTCTACGAAAAGTAGATTTTAGGTTCGGGAATCGGTTACGAGTAAGAAGGTATTAGCACCCTACTGCGCCTGCCTAAAAGTAGTACCTTTAATTAAATGTATAAAGTTGACATGGTTTTGATAAATGTTTAATTTTCCCTTAAAAAAAATAAAGAAACTATTAAGAAACAAAAATATTTTATTTGTTTTATGAACCCGACAAGGATTGACCTTGCTCCTACGTATATCCATTTATGATGGACTATCAGGGATTGCGTAGTTCTTTATGTAGAAAAATGTTTGTGAGTTTGTTTTAAAATTTATTATAGATTGATTTAGACTTTTGAAACACGAACCCAACAAAGATTTGGTTAACAAGATTGACATTTTTTTTTCGTTTTAAAGATCTCGTATTATTTTATTATTTAAGAATGGTGGGAAAAAGAAAGAAACTAGCCATAAGCCAACACATACTTATAAAAAAATTTATGATTTAAGAAAAACATTATTTGTGTGTAGGAAAAATAATACCTTTAGGAAAAACTTCAGAGTACAATAAAAAGGGAAAAAATAATGGTGTAGAGGTGACATACCTTTTTAGCTTTCAATACTCTTCTATTTCTTCTTTGGTGATTGTCATTGACAGAACCCTTATGGGTGAGAACCTATTTTTCTCTATACTGTCTTTCTCTCTTTTTATTATTTCTGCCTGTTTCTCCATCTCTTTATCCTTTCGTCCCCCTTTTCTATGACAGAGTGCGTATTTATATACACACAGTGTAATATTATGGCAATCTTGCCTTAATTGTGAATTAAATGACAATAAAACAAAATAGGGAAAGAAATGGTCTTGGTTGCCAGAAAACAAATTAAATAATTCAAAACATTGATTATCAATATTGTCAAAAAATTTGTCCATTTTAAAAAAAAAATCATATTTTCCTCTTTAAAAGCAACTAATGCAGCAAATTATATTAATATACTATTTTAATTATTGTTTATAATTATTAGCATAATATTGATTCAAATAATTACCATATTAAACTAACATTTCAAAACTACTGTGTCCGGTATTATAGTTATTATTTTATCTCCTTTTACCCATCATTAATTATTATTCTCTTATTCTTTATTTTTAATCATTTACTTACCCGGACGAAATTGGGTGTTGACAGGTGGCCCTCTTTATTTGGATTTTGCTAGATAACATGAACCTTAGAGTTTTTGTGTGATTATCATAGTAAAAGCTAAATAAAGAGAAAGACACTAATTTCGTTTGGGTCTAAAGAAAAGGAAAGAGATTACCTCGAAGCATACCTGGTACAGGTTACCTCGCTTAAGAGGTGTACTTGCCCTATGAATCTCGCTGTGGAGGGGGTATCACCTTTGATTTCGCTTAAGAGGTGTACACTCCCTATGAATCTCACTGTGGAGGGGGTATCACCTTTGATTTCGCTTAAGAGGTGTACTTGCCCTATTAATCTCGCTGTGGAGGGGGTATCACATTTGATTTCGCTTAAGAGGTGTACTTGACCTATGAATCTCGCTGTGGAGGGGGTATCACCTTTGATTTTGCTTAAGAGGTGTACACTCCCTATGAATCTCGTTGTGGAGGCGGTATCACCTTTGATTCCGCTTAAGAGGTGTACTTGCGCTATGAATCTCGTTGTGGATGGGGTATCACCTTTGATTTCGCTTAAGAGGTGTACAGTCCCTATGAATCTCGCTGTGGAAGGGGTATCACCTTTGATTTCGCTTAAGAGGTGTACTTGCCCTATGAATCTCGCTGTGGAGGGGGTATCACCTTTGATTTCGCTTAAGAGGTGTACTTTCCCTATGAATTTCGCTGGAGAGATGTATAAACCTCGTTTGTTTTTTGAAGAAAAAAGAGATTTGGTGCCAGGATGAAAACGGGGCTTGAGTACCAAGATGAAAACTGGGCTTTGGTGCCATGATGAAAACTGGGCTTTAACAAGCTCGAAACAGATGCTCTTTTTGTTTCTTCTTATATAGCTCTGGACTTTCTCTTTTGAATTTTGTTGATGTACCGATGTATGAGTGGAAATTCATGTGAGACCCTTGTTTGCCCTTTTTTTTCTGAAAATTCTGAACTTTTTACTGATGTACTTCTTGAATTCTCATTGGAGTTGGCGATGCATGGTGTGCCATATTTCTCTTCTCTTTTCTTTGAACCTATATGATGATGCATGTATGATGATGCATGCATGTATGAATGTATGAGTGAAAGCTCAAGTGAGACCCAAATATTTTTATTACCTTTCTCGTTTCGCTTTAACTAATTCCACGACATCCCTAAAGAACAAACTCGCACCCCATGAACCTACTTGTGATGCTTATTATTTTCGGGAGGTAATTCTAAGAAAAAAAATAATTATTGAATAAAGCATAATGTAATAATGTCAATTCCACTTTAAAAGCATTCCCTATCATGGAATCATTATGCATAGAATTTTTTACCGCGTCAAAATTAACTAGCAAAGGTAACTCCTCTCCATCCATTCTTGTGAGAATAAGTGCACCACTGCCAAAAGCCTTCTTTACCACATACAGGCCTTCATAATTTGGAGTCCACTTGCCCCTGTGATCCTTTTGTATTGACAAAATCTCTTTTTTTAAGACCAATTCACTTTCTTGGAATTTCCTAGGATGTACTTTCTTGTCTA
The DNA here is from genome assembly GCF_016808095.1 of Vigna angularis. NCBI lineage: Eukaryota > Viridiplantae > Streptophyta > Magnoliopsida > Fabales > Fabaceae > Vigna > Vigna angularis. Next base: position 14,725,615 of record NC_068973.1, on the reverse strand, counting down.
ATGCCTTTTTCATTCTTTGCTGGTATAGTTGCCCATGGCATGCAGTGGTTAATCTTTTCTCCTCAACGATATTGAGTTGATCAATTCGGGTTTGAACCTAATCCACTTCTTCTAACTGGGTTTCCATTAACACTCGTAATGATGGGATTTCTACCTCGAAAGGGTAGTACTGCTTCCATTCCATATACCAAAGAAAAAGGTATTGCCCCAATTGATATGCGTACTGATGTGCGGTAACCGAAGGTACATTCCTCTTGATATTTTTATTAGCGGCCATGACTGCCCCATTCATCTTTGGACGACGATGGGAAGTTTAATTGTTCAGGTTTGCGACAATGAGAAATTGTCTTTAAATCATGATAGTCGACATGCATTTGCTCATTATTGTCCTTCTTCAACACAATACTTGCCACTTATTGGGAGTATCTTGCCCAACTAAGAATCTCGCATCGAACTGCTTTCGTACTTCATCTTTGATTCTGAAGACATTCTGGCTTGAGTAGTAACTCGTGTTGAACTCTTTGTTCATGCTAGTGTCGACTTTTACCTTTTTTCTCTCGCTTTCTTCTCTTATACTAAAGATTTCAACCTCTCCTTGATGGGGTTTTATTTCTTTAGAATCTTGCTTCACAAATATCATTAACTCTGGAGAGGGTTCCGGGTCAGTCATAATCATCTTCCATGTTATTGATAGGGTGCTCAAAATTAGGAAAAACAATATTATTGTTTTCAAAACATTCATTGTCATATCCATGTTATTCGATTTAAAAAAAAAAATTTAAGACACGAGATGATGATAAAAAAACGAAACAAACATGAGTTAATGTTAAACCAAATGCAAAAGAAAGTGTCAACCCGTAAAGCACGAACCCCAAGGCTCCGGGCAAAGAAGTGAGGTTAATTAAAAATGCTTACATTTCAATAAGCATCACAGGCAAATTCTTTATCTTCCAGTTCTTAGGTTTGTAGATACTTCTTCTTCTTTATTCTCGTAGTATATTTGTAGGAAACTTTTGTCAATCAGATATTGGAGAAGGCTTTTAAACCTGGTACACTCATTAATGATATGTTCGGCTCTTGGACAGATTCCACATGCCTCACTAAGGCCATCTCCACCCCTTAACAAACCCAATCTTATCAGCGTTTCAAAAATGACCTTTTTAGAACAACAAATTTTACTAACATCCCTCACTAGCCTGTGTCGTCCAACCTCGATGGCATTTGTTGAGGTATTTCCATGCTCGACAAGGGGATTGACTTCAACACTTGGTTTGTCTTCTTGGAACTTCAGCCATCCTACATCAATTAGAGATTGTACTTTGAATTTAAGAAAGGTGCATCCTTCGGTCGAATGGCCAATGCCTTCCCCGTGAAAATAGCATCTCGCACTTGCATCGAAACTTTTAGGGTATGGAGGCTGTAAGGGTTTCATTGGACGAATAGCGGCCAAACCCTTCTTAAGGAGATGAGGTAACAAATCTGTATACGTCATAGGAATGGGAGTGAAAATTTTCAATTGGTTCCTCCTAGGATAAGCACTTTGACCAACATTCTGATCTGGACCTAAACCGGCTCCAGTGCCCTTGGCATTAGCCTGTTGTGGTTGATAATATCCTAGTTGTCGAGGTCTCATTTGGGGACCAGACACTGTATTGTTCACATAAGGAGGATAACTCGGGATTGGTTGATAGCTATGTATGGGTGCATGACCTCCCCACATGGGTATTGCTGATGTTGCATGCACTCCCCCTTCTTTCTCTTTCCCCGGATTAAAAACAGATTTCTCCGGAGTAGTGGCTTGAGATATAATTTTCCCACTTTTCAGTCCGATTTCGATTCTTTCGCCTATGATGATGATATCAGCGAAATTGGAAGACACATTACCAATCATATGCTCATAAAAAAGGTGGTTGTAGTACGCTTACAAACATTGCAACCATCTCCTTGTCATATAGAGGTGGTTCAACCTGCGCTGCCAGCTCTCTCCATCGTTGTGCGTATTCTTTAAAAGACTCCTCCTCTTTCTTTGCCATGTGGTGCAATTGTAACCTATCTGGCGCGACATGCATGTTGTATTTGTACTATCTTACAAAGGCATTCGCCAAATCTGTCCAAGAACGGATATGAAAGGATTCCAGATGTGTATACCAACTCAACGCTACTTCAGCCAAACTATCTTGAAAGAAATGAATAAGTAGTTTATCATCGTCAGTGTAGGCAGCCATTTTTCGACAATACATGGTCAAATGGTTCTTAGGGCATGTGTTACCCTTGTATTTCTCGAATTCTGACACCTTAAACTTGTGCGAAATTGTCACCCCTGGGGCCAGACTCAACCTTGGGTACTGATGGGGAGTACGCTGCTGGTTATGGGAAAACCCAAAGAAGTGTGCTCTGCCTCTACATGATCTCCAATGGGCGGTGTGTAACCTGGTGGTAAACCATACATTGGAAATGTGAATTGTGTGCCTGCAGCGTTATGTACTAGAGGGTGAGCATTATCATCGGCCTTTACAAACGAAGTCTCTCCTATAGTTTTTATGGCTTTCAAAGCCTCCAAGATTTGACCGACCTGATCCTTTAGTTGGCTAATATCGGCCTTTACGGCTTCACGTTCTTCTTCCCAAACTTTCATAGCCTTAGAGTTCGCTCGAGTTCTATAAGGATGTCGTGGAAGTCCCGCCATTGTTTTTTATTTAACTTTATACTGTTTTTATTAATTTGAATTAGATGAAAACTAAATATGCGAAAATGCAAAAATGATGCATGCTAAAAATAGGCAGAAATCACAAGTCCTTAATATTGTTATGATAGAAATTGAAAATGATGAAAGTTTTATAAGTTTATTTTATTTATTTATTAGACTAAATGGTTTTTATTTTGCCTTATTTATTTATTCATTAAAGCATGAAATTTTCGTTTTTGCTTTTTTTTTATTTAAATAAAAACATGATACATTTATTGTTATATATAAAGAAAATGAAGGAAAAATGATGAAAATTGTTAACGCATATGATGTATGAAGATGTCTATGCCAAATAATGATTAAAAGACAACATGTTTTTTTTTATGCTTTTAAGGTAGGTCCAATGTCTTAAGGTCTTAGCATTGTATGCAATCTCACAAGGATGACTTCCTAAACCTAAAATCAAGGCCACCAGAGCTATGGTCCTTTTCACAGCTTTTCCACAACAGTTGAAACGCAACTAGGTGTGAAATTGCATGTAAAGAGAACAAACACTGGCTGGGGTTCTCACGATAGCCAAACTGGAAATAGTCCAGACGTGACACCGCTACACAACCCCTTTAATTCTATGTTACACTCAGACCCGGGTATGGGGGTCCCACTCATGATATGCAAAGTAATAATAATAATAATAACAAATATGAATAAATTACCAAAATAAATAAAGACAATCATATATAATAAATAAAGGGAAAATAAGTAAAATAAAATAAAATAAAGAAAAACCACATCAATTTTGCATATTTAATTAAGAAGGCCTGATTCTCTAGCCTCCCGAGTGGAGTCGCCATCTGTCGCAACCGGGATCGCGAAGGGATGACGAGCCGAAAAACAAACGGGATTAAGAAAAGATTTTGGAGTCGCCACCATAATTTATTATGGAAAAACTATGGAAAACCATAAAAAATAAGACATGGTCTGTGAAAAGTAGATTTTAGGTTCGGGAATTGGTTACGAGTAAGAAGGTATTAGCATCCTACTACGCTTGCCTAAAAGCATTACCTTTAATTAAATGTATAAAGTTGACATGGTTTTGGTAAATGTTTAATTTTCCCTTAAAAAAAATAAAGAAACTATTAAGAAACAAAAATATTTTATTTGTTTTATGAACCCGACAAGGATTGACCTTGCTCCTACGTATATCCATTTATGATTAATAATGAGGGATCGCATAGTTCTTTATGTAGAAAAATGTTTGTGAGTTTGTTTTAAAATTTATTATAGATTGATTTAGATTTTTGAAAAGCGAACCCAAAAAAAATTTGGTTTAACAAGATTGACATTTTCTTTGGTTTTAAAGATCTCGTATTTTTTTATTATTTATGAATGGTGGGAAAAAGAAAGAAACTAGCCATAAGCCAACACATACTTATAAAAAAATTTATGATTTAAAAAAACATTATTTGTGTGTAGGAAAAATAATACCTTTAGGAAAAACTTCAGAGTACAATAAAAAGGGAAAAAATAATGGTGTAGAGGTGACATACCTTTTTAGCTTTCAATACTCTTCTATTTCTTCTTTGGTGATTGTCATTGACAGAACCCTTATGGGTGAGAACCTATTTTTCTCTATACTGTCTTTCTCTCTTTTTATTATTTCTGCCTGTTTCTCCATCTCTTTATCCTTTCGTCCCCCTTTTCTATGACAGAGTGCGTATTTATATACACACACTGTAATATTATGGCAATCTTGCCTTAATTGTGAATTAAATGACAATAAAACAAAATAGGGAAAGAAATGGTCTTGGTTGCCAGAAAACAAATTAAATAATTCAAAACATTGATTATCAATATTGTCAAAAAATTTGTCCATTTTAAAAAAAATCATATTTTCCTCTTTAAAAGCAACTGACATAGCAAATTATATTAATATACTATTTTAATTACTGTTTATAATTATTAGCATAATATTGATTCAAATAATTACCATATTAAACTAACATTTCAAAAATATTGGGTTCGGTATTATAGTTATTATTTTAACCATTTTTACCCGTCATTAAATATTATTCTCTTATTCTTTATTTTTAATTATTTACTTACCCGGACGAAATTGGGTGTTGACAATAGGAAGAAGAAAAATAAAACTCTGAGGTTTATTAAGGTTCAACCAATGCCTACATCTAGTGTCCTTCCAATAAACCCGAGATTGAAAGCCAATTTGCACTATAGAGATATGAGTTTTTATAACAAGGGCTTTACAGCGATCACAATGTCAAAATGTAAATCACCTCTCTAACCCACTAACCTAATATATCCAAATACAAACAAAACCCTGCAGTCAACCCTTTGAGAACCCTCTCAAAGTATAAGAACTCCTCGTTCTTCTTCCTGGCACCATGCATTGGGAAACAACAACACTCTGATTGTGAAACTTCTTCTGATCACACAACAAGCACCTCAATTGTGCAGAACAATCAGACTCTTCAAAACAGTAAAGCTTGTCTCTCAAGAAATCTTCAAGATTAGTCCACCACTTTGATTTCTTGCTTCTTGGAGTGCTACATTACTTTTCTAAAACGTTTAAACTCAATCTGAAACAGATATGAAAATGTTAATTTCGATATATAGTTTTAGTCATTTCAGACGCAATATAATCGATTACGCTTTTAATCTAATCGGTTACATTAAGCAGTTGTAACAGATTTATAACTAACTCAACTCCTTAATTGAATACACAATTAAAGCAATTGATTTCCATTTCATGCTTAGTCACCACATTTAAAAATATTATCATTGATACACTTATGACAAGCATAAAGTGTTTTTCAAATCTCTAATAGACTTAATTGAATACATAGTCTGTGTAATCGATTAAGCTTTACCACTTAACATATTTTTGAAAACTTTTCTTTCTAATTCAATTCACAACACACATGAAAAAGATATGTGCAATCACACGTGTTTTAATCGATTCACCAACTAAAATAATTGATTCAAACAAGTTGTTTTGCCTCAATTAAAAAACACAAGCTGTTTGATGACCCGAATTAATTATCACACCACTATAATCGATTTAGTCATTCAAATATGCTTTTGTGCATGTGAATACCATAATATCAAAACATACATTGTGCATACACAGATGTAATCACTTTAGTAACACAGTATGCATCATTCAACACATTATATGTTCAACACATGTGACAATCATAATATGTGTGTTTTTCGTAGTAAGCATAAGCACATACAAAATGTGACATATAACATAGTACATATTCATGTATTTTTATTATTAATGTGTTGTTTTCATCAAAAACCAAAGTTAGAGGGATTGGGTTCAACTATCACAATGCTCCCCTATCAACAGATTCAGATGAACAATTCGTACGAAGATTGACTCTGAAATGGTAAATGCAACTTCGTAGAGACTCTAAGAAGATAATACAAGAAGTTCAACAATTAACCAATGCTAAACAAATTTAAAAACTTAGAAAATGAGTAAAACAAAGAAAGTGTAGTTTGACAAACTGCTTAAACTGAATTTTGCTGATGTTTTCACAATTGCAACCAAGATATATGCTAGGCATTTCATGGCTCATATGAACTACACTTGGTACTAACACACAACTAAACATCAAATCAGATTTGAAACCATTGTAATTATACAAGCACAACTACTCATATGGTATACAAGCCTTGCACAATCAGCAATATCACAATGGAATCACAAAAACGCAATCTACAACAACAACTTCATAAATATATGACAAAATAAGCAAAATAACAATTCTAAGACAAAACAAAACAGGATTTCAAATTAAAGACGAAAACAATGGATTTGCACTGATTAAAATGATCAAAAAATATACTCAAAACTTAACACAAGTGACTCACACACACATAACCTACTGAAATATAAATTACTCAATAAAATATTGAAAACAAAATCAAGAAAAAATAGAATGATCATTGTAAGAACATGGAAATGGAAAGAAAATTAGCTCACTACTAGACTTAAAGTAGAGCTCTGAATACCACATGGTGACTTTCTCCATGGGCCTTGTACAATCAATAAATCACGAGTGGAGAGCCAAAGCATTTGCTCTATGAAATGAAAAGTAAAGGTGTAGTAGAAATGGAAGGTGTATGGTTTAATGGACGGATCTATGGTGTATATGGTGGTAGATCTAGCATAAACGACCTACGAACTAAGGAAGGAAGTTAGAGGGGTAAGGGAAGAACTCAAAAATAGAGATGACTTCCAAGCATAGCGTGGTTGGAGTAATCTCTATAGCATAACAATACAATGCATCAAAAGTATTTCATAAAGGAAAGTGATGAATAATTATTTTGTCATATTCACTTAGCTTTCCGCACCAAATTTAATTAGTGAATTGTTCTTAATTGTCCAATATTTCCTCAGTTTTTCTATTTGGGCTTAATTTGTCGAGTAATTCATATTTTAATTAATTTGAATTATTTGAGTTTTATTTTCATATTATTTTCAAGGCCAATTTTGGAATCATATTTTGGGATAACAAGAGTGCTGCCAGGTCATTTGTTATTTTCCACATCAATATTTGTTTCCAATTTCTTTTATAATTTTATTTCTTTTAATTTTAGGACCAAATTTTAATATTGGGCCATTTTTGGTAGAATAAGAAAAAGCCCAAAATGGGGGCTGACCTAGGTTTTGGTGCCCATGTAGTAGCCACCCTTAGCACACTCTCATTTGAACTTATTTTTCGTTTTTTAGATTATGGACCAGAGTTGTCCATGAGGTTTTATTTTCGTTTTATTTTCCCCATTTTTATGTGTTGAATTTCGTTCTTAATTAAGTCTGCATTGAAATTTGTTTCTGTTTTGCTATTGTTATTTATTTTTGTTTTTCTATCCTTGCTTCTTTTGCACCTTCATTTCCATTATCATTTTACATTTTGTTTGCCTTTTGTGCATGCATTTTTAACTGCATTTTCAATTGCGTTTTCTGTATATGTTCTTTCATTGCCATCTTTCGTTTGTTATTGCTTCATTTTCCCTATGATGATTAGAATTCAATTTAGTTATGTTACACTCATTGTAATGGAAGATTAAATCTGTTGGGTTGGTAACTAGGACGATTGTAATGTTCCTATGAGATAATTAGAGCTTAATTGTGATTCTATTGTTGTTAATCTGCATTGTATTTAATCTGTTGTGTGTGTTTGCTTAATTCGCAGTCATGAAAAGTTGTTTTAGTCTTTGCTTAGTTGATTAATTCAAGTTCGATTGGGATTGAGAGGAACGGATGATTTATTTTTGATTCGTGATTAGGAGCATTGCAATCTAATTAGTTGCCAACCTGTTTTAATCATCGGTTTAATCTGCGCTATTTGTTGTGTTAATTTGAATTTGTAAAACTGTCCAAACCCCTACCCCCTTACTATGTGTTTGATCCTTTGATTGAACGACATTTGGTCCTTGAGAGACGACCTAGGAGTCACTTCCTTGTATACTTCACTTAATTGCACGTTAATTTCATTCGGATACAGACTCGATCAGGAAGGAATGTTGAGTTTATAGGGATTTCATCACCCTTGCACGAGGAATGCCATCATACACGGATCATAAGCCATGTAATAACCACGTGAATCAGTTGCTAATGGCAAAAATACACGTGCTCAAAAACTACTCTACGCTCTACTATTGGGCGCCGGCTATGATGCGTTGAGGAAGTCCAATCTACAAGCTAAAGTGGGTTTCCTTATTCATGGGCTGAAATAGGCTTAAAGTAGGCTTCCTTTGGATCCAAAAGTTGCCGATGTAACTCGGTATACAATGATTTAAGATTCTTTGAGGTATCTTCAAGTTCTTCTTGGAGTTTCTAGCCATACCATGAGTAATGGGCCCTTGAAAAGAGTTTGAGCCTGGGCCCAAGTCATCACAACCACAATGAAAGATACGAGAATGCAAGACACAACAATGGATTTGGTGAGAATGTAAGTTGAGAAAGGACGCTTGAGTTTTATCAAACATACTATGTCATGTATCAAATTAATAAATGTGGTAAACATATACTATGATAAGTCACTCAATAAGTGACATTATAATTTTTTTCCTCTAGTTGCAATTGCGTCATTATGTCCACTTATTATGATAGGTCCACCTACACCAATCATAATAAGTTTAACCTATGTTAGAAAAATGTTACCAATTAACTCATAATGATACGTAAACCTAGACCCATCAAAATAAATTTAACCTTTTATTAAAAATTGTCACCAATCAACTTATTATTTAAGGTGCACTACACTTGTCCTCACAGTTGTCCTTATAAAAACCACATAAGACTAATTTTACCTATTCCATGATGGGCGTCAAAATCTTCTAAAAACACTAGAAGAAGGAGGTGGTTAAATAGTGTTAATGGAAAACTTTTTCGCAACCTTTCTGATATAACCCTTTCGTCGAGTACAAGATTTTTCAAGTAACTTGGTAAACACTTGTTGAGATTGTTGATAAGGGGAGCACTAGTTTAGCCAAACCATACAATCTCAAAGAACTTCTGGTTTTTTATGATGATAACATTATTAATAACAACATGTGTTGCTTATATGTTACATGTTCATAACTTTCATGTTTATGATTATTTGAGAACATGTTTGTGTTGACTCTGTCATTGCTGCAATTCACTGTGTTTTACATGAGATCTTATCCGTGAATGCATGACATATATTTGAGAAAAGGAAAACCACATGCACTTTTGTTGAACTTATAATATGTGGCAAAACAACAGTTTTAAGTCGACTTTATTATGAAGTAAGTCAACTAAAACTTGTGGCTTTGCACAATCTTTTTCAAAGTGTGCTGTGAGAATTTGTGAAGAGAAAGTTTTTCACAACTTTGTTTAACTGTGTTGTATAGTCGATTACATGCAACCTACATTCGACTAAGGTCTGTTACAGTTTTGAAATTCTGTTAATGCTTAAATTAAATGTTAAACGGCTATATTTTTAAATATGTTGACCAAACATTTATTGTGATTCGACTGCATTAATTCTTCATTCAATTAACTGCATTGATTGCTGCTAACTGTTATAATTGTTTTGTTATATTTGACTGCATTAGTAGCAAAGTCGATTAAAATGCGTCAGAGTTGCGAATTGCTATAAATTGACGCAAATTTGATTTCTGCAAGAACTTTTGTGATTCTAACGATTTGATTGATTTCTTTTAGATTATTGATCTCTTGCAGAAAGTGTGAAAGGTCCAAGAATTCATCAAGAAGACCGTGGTGTTCATCTTTGGTGATTGCTTGACGAGCAAGAATCTGTGTGCTCTTACTATCTGATCAATCTGCAATTGAGGTGTCTATTTCGTGATCAGTTTCTATCAATCTAGTGAAGATTGGAGTTGCCTTGTTGTGACTACAAGAAGAGAATGTGCGGCGTTCTGGACTTTGAAGATTGTTCAAAGTGATTAAAGACTATAGCAGAGGGGACATCTTGCTGCTGTTCTTTGTTTGTATATGCCTATATTTTGATTAGAGGGTTAGAGAGGTGTTTTATATTTTTTACGTGGTTGTCGCTATAAAAGCCTTGTTGTAAAAATCTTGATCATTATAATGCATTTGCTTCCTGTGGTGGAAGGACACTGGATGTAGGCTTGGCCGAACCAGTATAAAAACTTAGTGTTTGATCTTTCTATCCCTACTCTGTTACATTCAGTCAATTTTATATTTTACTCATTCGACTATATTTCGCTGCACTACAAAGTCTTTTTCCTTGCGTTTCAAGAAAGCTTTTAAAGGCATCTACTTTGCGAAAAAGATTTAAAGAAAACATTATTTTTGGGTTTAACCAATTCACCCCCTCTTGGTATTGAAACTAAGTCATTCTATTTTCAATAACACTCAACCTTGCAATTAGTTTTAAACAATAAATTCTTTTCAAGTGTTGTTTAGAATATTCATTGTAGTGTTTTTGTAAATACTTCCTTTTAATGAATAATCGTTTAGTATAGGAAGCTCTTATATTTAAAACAAAAATGCAACTGCAAGTTTTATAAGAGATGTGTTAAGAGAAAAGTAAAGAGTAAATGCATAAATATTTTCATATTGGTTCACTCCAACTAGGCTACACCCATTTTCCTCTAACCTTAAAGGGTTCCAATATAATCTTCAAAAAGATTATAACTGAGTATTCTCACCACTCCTGGTATCCCTAGGCAATCATGGTATCCCCTAATACGCTGCCTAGTTGAGTTTCACTCATTCTTGGTTGTGTAGTATTCTTCACCACTTCTAGTATCCCAAATAAGTGAATAACTCATGTTATCCTAGACTAGTTAAGTTTCACTTACTCCCGATTTCCACTAGACAATCCTTGATGACAAACTCCTAGCTAAGGGTCCAATCACAAGAAGCATGGCCAAACAAATTCAAGAAGGATTAAAATCATTTCAAAAAGAAGGAGCTAAACTCTTATTTACTTGGGCTATCATGAAGTATTTCTAGACCTTGTATTAAGGGTCAAGTAGTATAGGATATATTTTTAGGCCTTGTATAATGGGTCAAGTATTGTATGGTTTGTAATATTAGCTTAAAAGAGTGTGTCCCACCATGGGACATGATGGCCACATGGCAAGCTCTTAGTGAAGAAACTTCTTAAAAAGGAAGTGGCCATGTGTCACTTTCCAAGTGGAGAAACTCTTCCTAAAGTGGATTGCCACATGTCACTCTAAGAGTGGAAAGCTTTTGCAAAAGTGGATTGTCACATGGCACTTTAAGAGTGGAGGAACTTTGCAAAAGTGGATTACCACATGAGTGGAGAAGACTTTACAAAAGTGGATTGCCACATGGCACTCTAAGAGTGGAGAAACTTTGTAAAAGAGGATTGCCACATGTCTCTTTAAGAGTGGATAGTTTTTAGGGTTTCTTGTCTACTTTGGAGACACCTTTCTCTATAAATAGAAGGGTCTCCTTCCTTGTAAAATCACTTGATGAATTTGAATGTTATTATGCCAAAATGTGTGCAAACATATCTTGTCTCAAGTCAAGGCTAGAGCATCCCATGAGGTCCCTCTAACCACCCTTCTCTAGAGTTGGCCCAACCTCTCTGGAGATCCATCAAACACCTCCATCCTACCACAAATACTCATAAAAAACCTCACCAAAATTGTGAGTCCACCACCATATCCATCGCTTCCGCACAAATTCCACCTCCATAGCTTCATCTTCGTGCTTTGGCCCAACCTAGCTCGAGGAGGACGCTATCATTTGGTATCAAGAGCTTTGGGTCTACAAGAGCTAAGTATCTTGGTCCTTTACCTATCTTTGTGTATTTTTTGTTGTTATTGTGTTGTTCTTTATTGTCTTCCATTGTTTACATCCATATATGTTATTTTTATGGTTCTAGTTTGTTCTTTTGCGGAACCATTCGGTTTTTACCACTAAGTTTCCATATACATGTGTTGTGGCGTGCTTTTATATTTTTTTTTGAGTCTTTCTTCATATATTTGGTTCTGTTTTAATGTCACTTTTGGGTTATTTTTTATTTTTAATTCCATCCATGTTGTCTAGAGTCATGTGTAGTCATTTTTATGTCATTTTCTCTTAGTTCGGGCTTTGCAAAAATCATAAAAAAATATGTCCCATTGGGATTTCGAAATTACAGTATATACATCCATTTAAGTGCTTTTTTATTTCATATTTGAGTTCATGCTTGTCATAAGATCATTGTCAAGTTCTTAGAGTTAAGTTTCTCTTGTGTTTCTTTGAGTTTCATGCTCTATTTTTGATTCTAGTAAGATTTCTTCCATTTTTTTTTTTTTGAGTCATGAACTTTGAGCTACCCAAACAAATTGTCCAGATCTAATTTGTGTTGAAAAACAAAAGTGTAGACAAAAGTAAAAAGCCAAAGTAAAAAAAAAAAAAAAAAAGAAGTAAAAGTACAAGCAAAAGCAAAAGCAAAAGTGAAAAAAAAAAGTTACTTTGACTTGAGACTTTGACATGAGACTTTACCATGACACTTGGAGATGATACTTGGACATAATACCTTGACATGACACTTGGACATGACCCTTGGATATGAGACTTGGACATGACACTTTTGACAAAATATTGTCTCTGCCTATAGTGCACCATTAGCTCAGTGTTTGTAAAGATAAGAAGTAATAATTCTCTATTCTAATTGTTTTTGGTTTTGTTCATCTATTCTAGTGCCTTTCTTTAGGTAATTCTTTTGAGTGCCTAGCCTTCGTTTTTTTAAGCTTTATTTTCTTGATTGTCTTGTTCATTACTCTCTGTTTTGTCTCAACATAACTCCTTTTGAAGAGTTATTGTTCAAATTGGCCCTTGATTTGCATTCTCTTTGGATTCCTACCTTTCGGATTTGGTTTGATATTTGGTGTAGGATATTTTTTGGAGGAAAGACGAAATTGGACATAGTATATCGGGTGATCGGAGACCTCTTTGGACCTTGAAACCTTGAGGAAGAGACAAGAAGAAAAGGAGTGAAACACTTTAGAGAGGAACACACATTATTTATTTGTATTACGCATTTTTGAGTTGTAAAATTGTATTGCTTTTGGATTTGTAACTCATAACCTTGTTAGGTATCTTGGGGTAGTCTGTGATACTCAATCCCATATCCTAACAAAGACTTGTAAACCATATTGAAAACGTTTTTAGTTGGTTAAAGTTTGAAGGTTCCAAAGTGCCTTCTAACTTTACCATTAGGCCGCATAGTCTAGTTTAATTGTTGTCTTTAACTGCTTATAATTTATTGTGTGTCTACTTGTGTATCAAACCTAATTCCATTTGAGAAGTTTGGTGCAAGAGAACTTGAGGTAAACTTTGGCTAGGAAAGGCTTGGATTTTAAGTGATCCTTAGTGATTCTCCTCTCTTTCCTGGAAGTGAACTTGAGATTATTTTGCCTCCTTAAATCTCTAAAGGAATTTACTTTTGAAATACAAGTTTGTGTGTGCATTACATATTTTGAATTTTTTTTAAGAATGTCTAAGGAACCTTCTTACCAAATTGATAGTGATTATAGTGAAGAGGCCCAACCAAATTTAGAACAAATGGCCAAGGAACTAAAATCACTAAAACTTTGGCAAAAGCAAGAATCCATTTTGAAAGAAAAAGAAAGAGTTGAAAGAGAACAATATCTTGAAACCTTAGAAAATGAACTTAGAGTTCTAGCCCAAAAACAAGAAAAGGTTTGAAAATTGACCACTCAAACTCATATGTTAAGAAAGACTACAAGAGGGAGGGAAAACAAGTGAGAAGAGAGGAAACCCCTAGGAAATTTGAGAAAGAGAAAGAGAAGCCCAATCAAGGATCATCATCATCCATGCGCACTAGTGAAATTAAATGTTTTAAGTGTCAAGATAGAGGTCATATTGCATCACAATGTCCCACCAAAAGGATCATAATCTTAAGGGGTGTTGACTCATATAGTAGTGAAGAAGAAGAAGAGAAAGGTGCAAGTGAGGAGGAGAATGAAGGAGAAGATTCCTACCCTTGTGATGGAGATCTCCTCATGATGAGAAGAGTTCTCAAGAATCAACCCAGTCCCCAAGTCTTAACCCAAAGAGAAAACATCTTTCATACAAGATGTAGAGTTTCAAACAAAACATGTTCTCTCATTGTAGATAGTGGCTCATGTTGTAATTGTTGTAGCACTAGGTTGGTGGAAAAGTTAGGTCTCACCATCAAACCTCATCCCAAACCTTACAAACTTCAATGGCTAAATGAAGGAGAGGATTTGAATGTGAACTAACAAGTGGAGGTCAAGCTCTCAATAGGGAACTATGAAGATAAAGTACTTTGTGACATAATTCCTATGGAAGCTTGCCACATTCTATTAGGAAGACCATGGCAATTTGACAAGAAAACTATACACAATGGTCATACTAATGAGATTACTCTCCACCATAAGGAAAAGAAGTTTATTCTTCATCCCTTACCACCTTCTAAAGTGTTTGAGGATCAATTACAAATGAAGAAACTAAGGAATGAAAAGAGAAATGAAGAGAGCATGCATAAGGATTTAAGGGAGCAAATTCCCAACTCTTGCATTCATGAAGAAGGGGAAAATAGTGCTCTTACCAAGGTCACTCAAAAGGAGAAAAATTTGTCTAAGAAAACATTGAAGAAAACTCTCCTTTGTGAGCAACCTTCCTATCTCCTTTTTTGTAAAGGAGCACTTTCATGCATTACTGCAAATCTAGAACCCAAGTGTCTATCTCCTTTGGATAAACTTTTGAAAGAATTTAGTGATGTGTTTCCCAAAGAAGATCCCAAAGATCTTCCACCAATCAGGGGTATAGAACATCAAATAGATTTTGTTCTTGGGGCAAGTTTACCAAATAGGCCAGCCTATAGAACCAATCCTCAAGAAACTAAGGAGATTGAAACTCAAGTTCAAGAATTATTAGACAAAGGTTGGGTTCAAAAGAGTTTGAGTACATGTGTTGTGCCCGTGTTGTTAGTTCCTAAGAAAGATGGAAAATGGAGAATGTGTTGTGATTGTAGGGCTATCAACAACATCACCATTAAGTATAGGCACCCAATTCCTAGGCTTGATGACATGTTAGATGAGTTGCATGGATCCATGATATTTTCCAAAATAGATCTTAAAAGTGGTTATCACCAAATAAGAATAAGAGAGGGTGATGAGTGGAAAACTGCATTTAAGACTAAATTTGGTCTATATGAATGGTTAGTGATGCCATTTGGCTTAACTAATGCACCTAGCACCTTCATGAGATTAATGAACCATGTCCTTAGGGATTGCATTGGAAAATTTGTGGTTGTGTACTTTGATGACATCCTAGTATATAGCAAGAGTCTTCATGATCATTTAGGACATTTGCAAGTTGTTCTCTCCACCTTGAGGGACAACCATCTTTTTGCAAACAAAGAAAAATGCACATTTTGTGAAGATAGTGTGGTATTTCTAGGATTCATAATGAACAAGCATGGTGTGCATGTTGATCCCACCAAAGTCCAAGCCATTCAAGATTGGCCAACTCCCCAAAATATAGGAGAAGTTAGGAGTTTTCATGGTCTAGCATCTTTCTATAGGCGATTTGTCCCTAACTTCTCAAGTATAGCTTCACCTCTCAATGAGCTAGTAAAAAAAGATGTGAAATTTGTGTGGGGAGAGAAACAAGAGTTGGCTTTCAAGCAACTCAAAGAAAAACTTACCAATGCACCCATTTTATCTCTTCCAAACTTTTCAAAAACTTTTGAGATAGAATGTGATGCAAGTGGTGTAGGAATAGGTGGAGTTTTGTTACAAGAAGGACATCCCATTGCCTATTTTAGTGAAAAACTAAATGGTGCCACTCTCAACTATCCCACCTATGATAAGGAGTTGTATGCTCTTGTAAGGTCCCTTCAAACTTGGGAACATTATCTAGTTTCCAAGGAGTTTGTCATTCGTAGTGACCATGAGTCACTTAAATATTTAAGGGGACAACACAAGCTAAATAAGAGACATGCAAAATGGATGGAATATCTAGAACAATTTCCTTATGTGATCAAATACAAGAAAGGAAAATCTAATGTTGTGGCTGATGCTCTTTCTAGAAGGCGCAATCTCTTTTCAAAACTTGGAGCACAAATTCTTGGCTTTGATCACATGGGAGAGTTGTATGAACAAGATGACTTCTTTTCCTCCATCTTTTCAAATTGACAAAAGAAGGCTCAAGGAGGTTACTATGTGTCCAAAGGGTATTTGTTTAAGGAGGGTAAGTTGTGTGTGCCTCAAGGTTCCCATAGGAAACTCCTCATTAAGGAGTCGCATGAAGGAGGTCTCATGGGCCATTTTGGAGTTGATAAAACTCTAAACATTCTTCAAGAGAAATTCTATTGGCCCCACATGAGAAAGGAAGTTCAAAGGTATTGTCATAAGTGCATTGCTTGTTTACAAGCCAAGGCTAAAACTATGCCTCATGGTGTGTACACCCCTCTCCCTATTGCTTCATCCCCATGGGAAGACATTAGCATGGACTTTATACTTGGTCTACCTAAGACTCAAAGGGGATTTGACTCTATCTTTGTGGTTGTAGATAGGTTTAGCAAAATGGCTCATTTCATACCATGCCACAAGGTAGATGATGCAAGTTACATAGCAAAACTCTTCTTTAGAGATGTGGTAAAATTCCATGGGTTGCCTAGGACCATTGTCTCAGATAGAGATCCTAAGTTTCTTAGTCACTTTTGGAAAACACTTTGGTCTAGACTAGGAACCAAGCTTCAATTTTCAACCTCTAGTCACCCACAAACTGATGGACAAACCGAGGTTGTGAATAGGTCTTTAGGAACCATGTTGAGGGCTATCTTGAAAGGAAACCACAAATCTTGGGATGAGTACCTTCCTCATATTGAGTTTGCATACAATAGGGTGGTTCACAAAACTACCAAAATGTCTCCTTTCGAGGTTGTGTATGGTTTTAATCCTCTCACTCCTTTAGACCTCATACCTCTCCCAAATCCTAGTGATTTCATTCATAAGGAAGGAGTGTCTAAGTCTGAATTTGTGAAGAAAATGCATGAGAGGGTAAAGTCACAAATACAACATCAAATTGAGAGATATGCCAAGTATAGTAACAAGGGCAAGAGAGAAGTGATCTTTGAAGAAGGAGATTGGGTTTGGCTCCACTTAAGTAAAAATAGATTTCCAACACAAAGGAAGTCCAAACTCAACTCTCGTGGTGATGGACCTTTTAGAGTAGTTCAAAGGATTAACAATAATGCATATAGGCTAGAGTTGCCTTGTGAGTATGATGTAAGTGCTACTTTCAATGTTTGTGATCTAACCCCTTTTGTAGGAGATTTGGAGCAAGATGAAGAGGAAGAGCCTCAAGATTTGAAGACAAATCCTTCTCAAGAGGGAGGGGATGATGACAAACTCCTAGCTAAGGGTCCAATCACAAGAAGCATGGCCAAACAAATTCAAGAAGGATTAAAATCATTTCCAAAAGAAGGAGCTACACTCTTATTTACTTGGGCTAACATGAAGTATTTCTAGACCTTGTATTAAGGGTCAAGTAGTATAGGATATATTTTTAGGCCTTGTATAATGGGCCAAGTATTGTATGGTTTGTAATATTAGCTTAAAAGAGTGTGTCCCACCATGGGACATGATGGCCACATGGCAAGCTCTTAGTGAAGACACTTCTTAAAAAGGAAATGGCCATGTGTCACTTTCCAAGTGGAGAAACTCTTCCTAAAGTGGATTGCCACATGTCACTCTAAGAGTGGAAAGCTTTTGCAAAAGTGGATTGTCACATGGCACTTTAAGAGTGGAGGAACTTTGCAAAAGTGGATTACCACATGAGTGGAGAAGACTTTACAAAAGTGGATTGCCACATGGCACTCTAAGAGTGGAGAAACTTTGTAAAAGAGGATTGCCACATGTCTCTTTAAGAGTGGATAGTTTTTAGGGTTTCTTGTCTACTTTGGAGACACCTTTCTCTATAAATAGAAGGGTCTCCTTCCTTGTAAAATAACTTGATGAATTTGAATGTTATTATGCCAAAATGTGTGCAAACATATCTTGTCTCAAGTCAAGGCTAGAGCATCCCATGAGGTCCCTCTAACCACCCTTCTCTAGAGTTGGCCCAACCTCTCTGGAGATCCATCAAACACCTCCATCCTACCACAAATACTCACCAAAAACCTCACCAAAATTGTGAGCCCACCACCATATCCATCGCTTCCGCACAAATTCCACCTCCATAGCTTCATCTTCGTGCTTTGGCCCAACCTAGCTCGAGGAGGACGCTATCAATCCTAGTATCCCCCGATACGCTGCCTAGTAATCCTTAACTCTCCTGATTTAAACTAAAAGTGTTTTAATTCTCTTCAGAATTTGCAATCTACTGATTGAGTACAAGTCGTTAGACGATTTCTCACAAAGAAGATATAAGTTCAATACAATAAAGTCTACAGACTCAATGAGTGTTTCTCTTTTCTCTCTATTTACAAATAGTAAGCTAATATTACAATGACGCTTGAGAGTGCTTCTTGACTTTTATTTTTCTCTTCTCAGATATTATCTTTGAGCTTGAACTTCATTGTGCTTTTATCTAAATGATGTTTTTCTTCTCTTCGTAGGATGATATTCTTTTCGTAACCTATTCTCTTGATTCTTTCTTTGAATCACCTTTTATTAAAGGCTCTTCAAAAGATATCTGTTAGACGGAGCTCTTGCCTTGAATCTTGTGTTCTTCTCTTTCTTTGCATGTGAAGCAGCCGTTGGTTAAGGTCAACTTGTCAAAGCATACTTGCTTTTTTAGTACTTTGATAGAAGTAGGTTGTACTATCTTTTTGGCACGACTTTTGATGAAGAGAACATTCCGTGAATGTCTTCTTTGTCTCTAACGTCTACTTCTAATATATTTCGAGTAGAGCAAGTGGATGTGTGTAGTAGGTTATTTGCATAAAATAGGATAGATGTTCATGCAACAGATATGTCTTTTCTCTTATCACTTTTGTTGTTTTTGAACGTTGATCATTTAATGACATTTAATGCTTGTTCTGAACAACAAAGTTATTTCTACATTTTCAATCGTTGAGGTAGCGTTTATCATTAAAGCTTTTCAAGCGTTGAATAAGAACTTCATCGTTGGATGAACTGAAGGGTTTAGCTCATGGTATCATCTAGTCTGCTATAAATAGTTTTTGAGATTTTGCTTTGTTTAGCTAGAGCGTTTAACAAGTTTTGTTTTCTACATATTTTTGGATTTTTACTTGAGACTTTTAAAGGGTTTAGCAAAAAGCATTGTTTCGAAACTTTAACATTCTTGACAGTTTATCAGATTACAGTTTGGTATAATATGACTTGCGCGTTTAACATAACTCTCATAAACACGTTGACTTGAAAGTCGTTTGGTATTGCGTCCGGATGTATTAACTTGGTTATTTTATGTTTCGTTTTATGTCTAAGTGTTTTACTTAGGCTTTTCCTATGTTGCTATATGATTGGGAATTTTGAGTCTAACACTTATCTTTCTTCTTATCCTATTATTCTAGTTTAGCTTCTCATTTGTTTATAGTTATTTTATTAAACTTCAAAACACATAAGAGCATTTAGACATATAAGTCTTATAGACAATTTTGTCTTAACATTCTAGTCAATAATTATGGAGACCCTAAGCTAAATCATTATAAGTATACATTTTTTTTCATTATAACTCGTATTTAACTAACATTTGGGAATTATTCTTATGAAATTCCTTGTTTATTATCTAGGTTATTTGTATTTATTAGCAGAGATACTCCTTTAATATTATTAAAAATAATTTAAATTTTGTTTTTTTCAACAAAGTATATTATATATATATATAAGAGACACTTGAGGTGTCTAAAACCTTTTACAAAAGATTGTTGATGATATATTAAGCATCAAGACGCTTGTTCATCAAGAATCCTCATTATTTGTTCTTTACAAATATAATTAGGAAATGCAATAAACAGGCCTTAAGGTCATTTTAATATATATTAGTTCAATGATAAGACATTTGTTACTATGACACTACATAAGGTATACTATTGAGTATTCCACCTAGGTAAGAGTTTGATAAGATTCCTTTGTGGTAGCATCTATGCAATTCCAAGCTTCCAATAGTCCTTATTTTGTTATTAATTTGCTTTAATGGTTTACATTTTTAGTTGTGCAAATTGTGTTAAGTTGCACTTTCACCCCTTGTATTTGAATAGATGCAAGACATTAACAAAAAAACATATATTTGTAGTGTATTATACATATTACCTCTCCCTTCCACTAGCCTCTCCAATTCTTTACTTTTGTATTCTTAGTATTGGTTTCTTTGTCCGTTCTAAATTGAACACTACATCAAACAATGGTTAGAAGTGTACACTAAGAAGATTTTGATGTACAAAACTAACACATACTCATTTGTCATAGAATTCCCAAGACGACCTAAATATGCAACAAGTATAGAACAAGATGAGTATTATTTTCCTAAAATTGTTTCCAAAACTCACATGTCTTATCATAAAGCAAAAGAGATGAAGTTTTGATGATGTCTCAAAGTCAAGTCTCAAGTGTTCTTATTGCAAGAAGATCTTCATGAAGACTTGTTTTTATGTTAAAGCTTTTGTAGTTTAAGATGTATAGGGTGCAGTTTATCTTTGATTCTATGTATTGTTTGCCTTAGGATGCGTTAAAATGTGTTTTGAATCACAAAACCTCATTTTATACTCAAGATAATCGATTATCAGGAGTAATTATGAGATTTTTTTAAGCAAGTTTTTGACCGTTGTGCATTCATTGATCCATAATCGATTACCATAAGTGGATAATCGATTATTACACACTAAATAGCTGACAACGAATTTTTGGAGGTATCCTTGAGTGAGATCTCTATAAATTAGATTGGGACTCTTATTCTTATCTGTTGTGTGCGATGATAAGTGTTTTAGGGTTTGCGTAACCCTTGTGCTATCGTTTTAAGAATTTGGTGTTGGCATAAAGCGAGAACTTTCACTAGGAGTGTGATTCAGTTTTGTTGTTGTTGCTGAGTTGAAAGCCTTTCATCCTTTGTGAAGAGTCAAAGGAGGTGTTCATCCTTTGTGAAGATTCAAAGGAGGTGGTCATTATTCGTAAAGCATTCGGAGGAGGTGTTCATCCTTTGTGGGTTTTAGGGAAAATGAGTTTCATCTTTTGTGGTACCAAGAGAGGTTTTCTAACCTTCAACTTGTTTATTTTCTTTGTGATTGTAACAGTTTGTTGGTTTGTGATAGTAAAACGTTAATTCTTCGTTGAGATTAACAATTGGACGTAGGATTTGTGTGATCCGAACCAATATCAAAATCACCTCTGCAATTTTCTCTTTTCCTTACTCTTTAATTTGTTTAAATTGTTATTAAGAAATTTATATTTTACGATAAAATTATTAAAGGTATTTTAGTTTGTTGAACGCGCTAACAATTTCGTTACACTGCTCTGACAACATGAATTGTTGTTATCTACCCCAACTCCTGTATAAGCTAAATTAACCTTTATTGGTATTTTATCTATCAAAACTCTCCAAGCCAAATATTGTGTTGTTGGTAGGGCCTTCACACTCTAAAACATGTGAAATAGACTATTACTTTCCCTTATCGATTTGTTTTGTAGTAAGTTGTATGCAAAACTTACTATGAATTCTCATACCACTTGTACTTTCCAAAACCAAGCATCCTCTTTATCTTTTTCATAGTTTTTGTTAGTTATCATTTACATTAGTACTACCTCCTTATTTACTTCATATACCATTCTAGCTCTCCTCCAATTCAGTTCCCAAACCCAGATTCCATCATTTTATCCACCCAGTTATCCTATGGTTTTATCCTTATAATTTGATATGGCATACAATTTAGGAAACTATCATTAAGTGATATTGAATCTAATCATTTATCTTCCCAAAATTTTATCTTATTTCGAAGGCCTACTTTCCAAATTACATTTTTATTGAACTAATTACCATGTTGGCATTTCCCATAGGCATTACATATATCTCTCCACCCCCATAAATTATCCTTAGCTCTAGTTCCCATATTTAAGTTTTGTCAAGATCCATATTTTGATTCCAATTCGTCTTTCCATAATCCTTCTTTTTTCACTCACAATCTCCATTTCCATTTTGATAATAAAGCTATGTTAAACTTTTCGATATCTCTAATTCCCAACCCCCTTTCCTCCTTAGGTTTGCACAAATTTTACCATTTAATCTAAGCTATCTTTTGTTTGCCAAACTCCCAACCCCAAAAGAAATTGCATTGTTTTTGTAATATCTTTACACACATTATTTGGCATTTTTGAAAAAGGAAAAGTAATGGAAGGGTTGAGATCACTAACTTATTGAGGCAAACCCATTCCACAAAAGTTAGTAAACTACCTTTCTAGCTAGATAGTTTACTACTCACTTTTTCCACCACCTTATCGTAAAATTTTGGTTTCCTTCAATTCTCCCCCAATATTCATTCCTAGGTATTTAAATGGTGTTCATATAACTATAGTTAAGTATTCTTGCATGATTCTCCACTACCACCTTTTGTGTCCCTATGCACCTATCTTGCTTTTGTGGTAGTTAACCCTTAATCTAGGTACCAACTCAAAACATCTCAAGACAGTTTTCATCATCATCATATTTTGGCTTTTAGGTTGGCATATGAATAATGTGTCATTCGTTGTAATAAATTAATCACCACGCCATTCTTTCTCATTCTCACTCCCTTAATCAATTGCTTTTATGCTTCTTTTCGCTTGTCTCACTAACCCTACATTCTAACTCCTCAACTACTACCAAGAATAAGAATGGGACCATTGGATCTCCTTGTCTCAAACTCGTTGTTGGATTAAACTGTTGGGTCAAACTCTCATTCACCAACACAAATATTATTGATGATTCTAAACAAGCTTATATTTATCCAATCCATTTACTATAAAATCCAAATATGTTAATCATATATTGCAAAAAAATCCGAATGAATAGAGTCATATGCTTTCATAGTCCACTTTTATTATTAACCCACTATGCTTTTTTCATTGCATCTCATCGACTACTTCATTTGGTACAAGGATGTTATCTAGCAACTCTCTTCCCTTTATGAATGTTGATTGTGATTTGTCTATTAACTTTGACAACACTCTCTTCATTATCTTTGCCAAGACTTTAAAGATAACCTTATCACTAGTACAACCAAGTTTATTGCTTCGGTTGTTTTGGGTTTGTCACAACGGTTACAGAACTGAGGTATATTCAAGCAAGGTAAAAAGTTTATACTTTTGGCCTCGGTTCAAAAAACCAAAAGCAGTAAAGCAAAAAAAGATAGGTCTATTGCCTCGGTTTTGGTTTGAACCGAGGTCGTAAACCCTTAAATATACGCTTCGGTTTTTAAATATACGCTTCGAAGGGAAACGACTGCGGTTGTTTTTGAATATACGCTTCGGTTTTAGAACCGCGGCATATACGGGCAAGGTAAAAAGGTATGGAACTTTTGGCCGCGGTTCCAACCGAGGTAATATCCTAAAACTGCCTTCGTTCTTCAGCAACCGAAGTAGTAAAGAAGAGAAAAAAAGGGGGAGGGAGGGGTTATTACCTCGGTTCAACCGAGGTAATAACGTGGGGATATGACAGCGGTTCTAGCTTGAACCGCGACCAAAGCCATATTTTTTTTTTAAAATCACGTGCACCCTATGGCTTCGGTTGTGGCTAAACCGAGGCCATAGGTAAGTTTTCTACCTCGATTTTGGTCACAACCGCGACCTATTCTCCTGCAATTTTTTTTAATAGCAGGTCTGTTTTTGTGATATCCATTATCACAAAAACAAACCTGCATATCAAACAATATCATAACAACACAGATTCAACAGATTCAACACAATAGTCAATATTTACATCACATAATGTACAAAGTCTAATAACTATAAATCAACATGTTCTAATGTATTTTAAATCTAATAACTATGAACTATTATATAATCTAACTAAATGTTTTGTAATTGCCTTCCTCAAGAATGTAAGTGGCTTCTTAGGAATTGGAGTAGGTGTCTTGAATCTCTGCACAAGACAATTGATATTAATTAGTGCATATGAATTCCAAATGTTGGAGAAAATCAAGATTCATTAAATTTCAATATTATTGTTTCCCAGCCTCTTGTGATATGGGCACAAATAATGTAGGTCATCCAATACATTACATAGTATTCACACTCATATGACCAGCTCTGTCTATTACACTACAATATATCATCACAGTTGTAAATAGCTAGTGAAAATCATTATAACAAAACAACTATAAGAAAGTATGACATTAGCATATGTCAAACCTTGAGAGCAATCCATGCAAGCTTTCTACTGTTAGCAATTGATCTCCCAACCAACATCATACTTGCTGAAATAGAACTATATATAAAAAAAAGGTTTTAGCATTCATTTATATAACAAAGAAAGTCCAAACACTGAGGTTCTTAACAATCAACTGCTTGTTTGAGATGTTTGGGAGGAGACTTGTGCAATGAGCAGAAACATAAAGCATAGCTCTCCGGTACAGAAATAACAAGTAGCTGCCAATGGTGCTTGAAATTGATAATAACTTGTTATATATTAAAATCACATATGGAACTTTATTAAGTTAACAAACTTTACTTACCCAGATATATAAGGAATAAAATGTATGTCCTTTCTGCTTGCAAATCTGCTTGTGAGATATGTTGTCATCTCATCAAAATCATTTGCTTCGTGAATGACTTGGGGATCAATGAACCCATAGACATCATTGTACCCCAAGTTGTTACTGACACCAAACATATACCTGAAATCAAAAATTACCTTTGATATAAGTATACTTGATATATAAATCAATTTTATATAAATAATTGCTCATAGACTTACATCATCCATAGCTGAACTAATGTAATATTCAACTCTTCTCTTCCCGACGCAAGCTCTCTGACATCTTGGCTATGCAGGTATATTGGGACCTCAGAAACTCTCCCAAATACATTAGCATCATATTCAACCTCCAAAGGCTCATTTGCAATGATGTCACAAAGTTGTTGCAATGCACCAAGAGGATCGTCCTCAGATAAACGAATCTTCTCCTATGCTTGCGTCTCTTGTTACATGAAAAAATAAAATAAGTTTTGACATCAATAACATGTAAACTTTAAAATTGAGAAGTGTAAAGTAGATTTCCATACCGGGGGGTTAGAAACCGAACCAACCAAGTGTTTAGGCCAACCGATAAAAGACTGGAATGTTTGTGCCATAGTGAAAATGTCATCTGTGTGTAAAGGAAATGAGGCATCAAGTATGATAATGTCATCTACTGAGACCTTCACCTCATCCTCTGATAGCTCCATACCATGAACAATAGTCGCTGCCTGAAACACTGTTCCATGAGCCACTAGCATCGTCCCGATACTATCTAAAACGTACATAGCATCGTCCATGTCATCCTCTGGGACGATTGGTGCTGAACAACTTCCTTTGCCGCTTCAGAGTTGATGTTAGATTATACAAAAAATAGAATTTATTGAACATAAATGTTTATTAATTTTACATGTGGGAGGCACAACATGTTCCTGTTCCTATACATGAGATGGCTGTGGGCGCATGCCATAACTCTCAAATTGTTGTTGGAACTGGCGCATAACTCTGTCAGTCACTTCTATAGTGACCTCATTATACAATTCCGCCCTAAGCTCCGTCGTAAGCTCCTCCCTATGGTCCGCTCTAAGCTTTTTTGAGATCTCTTATGTCAGCCTTTGTTCTTGTGCTTCGCTGTATGCATATGAAGTCTGAAGAGAAGAACTCCCAAAATAATCTCGAATGCCTACTCCAGTTCCAGTAGCACGCACACGTCCAGGGTGCTCAGGTCATCCAACTGTAGTGGTAAGAATATCCTGGCGACCCTTTGGAGTGAATTGACCTTGGGAGCGCTTCTCAACCAAGGATTCCTATAACATAACAAAACACCATTATTCTTAAAAAAGTTCAAGGTAGTATGTATAATGAAACTATTATTATTTTAGGAACAGTGATAACTTATAATTCTTTCAGCTATTTCCCATGTAGTGTCAGAAGAGTAGGCGTCCGATGATCTTAAACGAGCCAACTTCCATTTCACATGCCGAAAAGGTGGAGAAGGAGGCTGGGGGCTACCACCCTTAGATGATGGTCTACCTTCTGCCTTTTGCTTGAGGATTTTCTCCTCAAGCTTCATATACCCACCATGAGATAATAGGTGGGGGTTTTTATTTTGAGCACTTATTCCTTGTGCTTTGCTTCTTTTTGCCTGTCACATATATTGAATTAATTAGTTCATATGATATATATTTGTTAATGAGGAATTGAATAATATCAACTATACTAACTTGTCATTCCTTTGATGTTTGACTCTGTACAAAGAGGCGCCAAGTCTCCTCATCAATGGCCTTATAATTTGTACATGGAGTCTCATTTTTTTTTACCTCCAAATATATATCTCGAGGTCAACTTACTCTTAAAACCCCAGAAGTTTTCAGCAATAGCTGATAAACACTTATTTCTAAGTGTTGCGACATTTGGAATGTCAAATGTCATCTGCAATACACATAATAAAGTTGTATCAGTATAAAATTATCAATATAAACAAACTGTAATTCAAATGATATTAATTAACTTACCAATATATCGTTACATATAACGTTCCGATCAACCTCGGACACATGGTTAAAAGATAAAGTAAGAATACTAATCCTATCACGCGTCACTACTCCAAGGAATGATCGGAAGTCATTTCTAAATTCTTGACCAAATTGGGGGAATTGTTGATCAATATTTTTCCATTGCTTTGAATCGGTTGGATCACGAAGCAGCCCGTCAATTTTTCTCTCATCTGCATGTCATCTAAGGTTTTGAGCATCTTTTGGATTCGCAAACAAACACTTAAGTCTGGGCACAATTGGAAGGTACCAAACTACTTTCAAAGCAGATCTATTTTTTTTCTATCTAACCATTATCTTCACTATTGTTTTTTGACTTGTATCGTGATAACCCACATTTTGGACACTTTGTCAAATTCAAACTCTTTCCTATATAAAATGCAGTCATTGGGACAAGCATGTATCCTTTTATACTCCATACCCATCAGACAAAGAATTTTCTTCGCATCATAATTATGAGTGGGTACTGCATTTCCATTTCGCAGCATTTCATTCAACAACGTCAACAATTCTGTGAAACTCTTATTAGTCCATCCATTAGTCACCTTCAAATTCATGAGCCTTAACACCGCTGACAAACATGTAAACTTAGTTGAACCAACATACAAAGGTGTTTCAGCATCAGTCGACATTGTCTCATACACATGAGCTTTAGCAAAATTTTCTGTGCCAACATCGGGGATCATGTCCTCTAATTTGTCTTCATCCGGTCGATCTTCTTCCATGGTGGAATCAATAACATTTTCAGTTTGGGAATCAGTCGGAAAGTGCATTTCTTTGTCGTGCCATATCCATGTTGTATAGCACTTTAGGAAACCATCACAGATAATATGTTCTCTAATTTGGGTTGCGTTCAACTTTCTCGCATTCAAACAGTTCACACAAGGACATCTAAATTTCACTTCATCATCACTTCTACCCTCATTACGTTGTGCAAATTGTATAAATTCCTCTACCCCTCTCTCATACTCAGCACTAATGCGTGGTAAATTAATCCAATTTCGATCCATACGTAAATATTTTAAAAATATTCTACAAAATTATAATACAAGAATTAATTTTGTAGTGAACATTTAACGACAAATTAAGGTTAATTCAATTCAATCATATAATCATACAATTAATAAGTATTGAAATAATCACATATTCAACATAACAAATTTTAAAATAACATTGTAAAATTAAAAAAAAATAAACTTTAAAATCATACCATCATACAAAATTATACAATCATACAAAATTTTTCAATCCTAAATATTATACACATTATATGATCATCCAATCACATATTCAATCACACAATCATACAAAATTATATAATCATATTAAAAAGTAAAGTTTAAAAATTAATATAAGAATCTGATAGTGTGAAAAGCCAATAACAAAGAACAACCCGCGATCAAAAGGGTAGAAAATTGAACTCTACAAAATTCAACCATACAACAATATATACAAAAAAAATATTAGTTTTAGAAACAAAATCAAACATCAAAATGCAAAAAAAAATAAAAACATCGAAAATTTACCTCTAAGGGGGAATCGAAAACACCAAATCAAAGAGACGTTTGGAACGATTTTGATCGATTAAAAAGCTTCCTAAACCTTGAAGATGGCCACAACAGCAAGAAAAATCAAGATTAAACGGTGAAAATTGCAAAAATATGGCAAAGAAGGAACGCGGGACAGTGTTGTCTCGAGAGGGAATGCAGAAACTGTTTCAATCACGAGGAAGACGACACTATTCCTCTCCTGCTTTCTTTTTTATAACCTACAGAAGGATATTACCTCGGGTCTCAGTAAAACTGCGGTAATATCAGGCATATGGCCTCGGTTACCCACACAATAGGCCTATTCTCTTAAAAAAATTTCAAAATCAATCTGTAATGGTAATTTTGAAATTTTTTAAACCTTTTTGTCGCGGTTCCCCGCCAAACCAAGGCCAAATCCTAATTTAAAAATTAAATTTTACTTGAATATTTAGATTTTGTTCAGATCAGAGTCTATGGTCGCAGTTCGGAGGGGAACCGAAGCCATATCCCTGACAGTCTGACTTCTACCTTTATGACAACAGACTACAAATGTGAACTTTCAGGGTTTTTAGCCACGGTTATGCAGACAACTGCGGCCATATCGCTTGCACACGAATTTTCAATAAATAGCAGACTAGACTTTCAGATTCTTGCAGGGGTTTCTGGTCGCGGTTCTGTAGACAATCGTGGCCATATACCCTCTTCGGCATCAATTCAATTGCAACTGAGGCCTATACTGTCGAGAAAATTTCAAAGATGTCACCTCACCATTTTATGCTTCGATTTAAGGTGAATCGATGCATAACGGGCGCGGTAATATCCCATTTTTTACTAGTGCTATGACCTTGGTTGGGGTCCAGAACCGATGCAATAGACCTTTTTTTGCCTCAAATTTTACCAAAACTGTTATCTAAAGTATGTTTTTTTAAAAAAAAAAAAATACTTGTTTATGCAAACATTCCATAGAATATATACAAGAACACAAACCCAAAAACAGACATGTAATCTGAAGTTTAAAAAAAATATTTGCATTGCAAAACTTAAAAAAACTCTAACAACCCTTAATATTGGAGCTTTATTAACTGACACACACACACATATGTAAATACCAACTTTGACTAACATTCCCTCCCTAAACTACATGTGTCTATTGCATTTAGCTTACTTCAACGGCTTTTGTAACTCCAAGCATGCTTCGAATCCTTTCAAATTGATCAAATTTCAGAGGTTTGGTCATAATGTCAACTACCTGTTCATTAGAACTACAGTATGTTAGGCTGACTACTTGATCATTCACCAAGTCTCTGAGGAAGTGGAATCTCACTGCAATATGTTTGCTTCTTCTTGGAAAACAGGATGTTTTGATAGTTGGATAGTAGACTAATTTCAAATAATATTTTAGTTTCATTCTTTTCTTTTGAACCCAATTATTCTAAGATTCTTCTGAGCCCGATACATTGACATGCGTAGAGAGCTACAACAATATATTCGACCTCTGTAGTGGATAAACTTACAATAGGTTGCTTTTTCGAAGCCTATGAGACAGCTCCAGACCTCATTATGAATACTGAGCTAGATGTGCTTCTTATATCATCTAAATCTCCTACATAATCACTATCGCTGTAAGCTATGAGACTAATTTTACCTTCCTTTTTTATAAAATAAGTCATGCTCGGTGGTCCTCTTAAGATACCTTAAGAGTGTTTTGGTTGCTGCCCAATATGACTCCTTTGGGTTAGCCTTGAACCTGCTTATCAAATTTACTCCAAACATCAAATCTGGTCGAGTTACTGTCAAGTACATGAGACTTCCAATTACTTGTCTGAATTTAGTTGCATTTACTACAACACCATTGTCATCCTTTGAAAACATGGTACCTAGAACAATAGGATTCCTTACAGGATTATTATCTGTCATGTTGAATTTGGCTAGAACCTCATGGGCATATCTTCTTTCACAAATAAAGATCCCAGCATCACTTTGTATTACTTGTACTCCAAGAAAGTATCTCATTTTGCCCATATCAGTCATGTCAAACTCTAGCATCATTGAACTTTTGAATTCCTCACACATGTTCCTACTATTCCCAGTAAAGATTAAATCATCAACATAAAGGCTAACTATTAAAACACTACCATTATCCTTTTTGGTGAACAACGTGTGTTCACTAGAGCATCTTTCAAACTGTTCCTTTGCAAAATAGGCTTCAATTTTGTTATACCATGCTCTTGGTGCTAGTTTAAGCCCGTATAATGCTTTCTTTAACTTGTGTACTTGATCTTCTTTTCCTTTCTTGATGAATCCTATAGGTTGCTGAACAAATACTTCTTCTTGAAGATCACCGTGTAGGAATGCGTCTTTTACGTCTAGTTGAAACACTTCCCATGCCCTTTGAGCTACCAAGGCTAACAATACCCTCACAATATCAAGTCTAGCTACAGGTGAAGATACCTCTATGTAATCTATTTTATATTTTTGTGCATAACCTTTGGCTACTAATCTAGCCTTATGTTTTTCAATATTGCCACTTTCATTGAATTTCGTCTTAAAAATCCATTTAACTCCAATTGGTGTAACACCTTTTGGAAAAACAACAAGCTCCCAAGTGTTGTTCCTTTCGATTGTCGCCATCTCCGCATCCATTGCTTCCATCCATTACTTGCTTTTACATGCTTCTTCGAAGGAGTTTGGATCATCAACATCAATTGCTATCATTGCCATGAAGCTTTCTTCTTCTGCTGATAGATTGGTTTCAAAATCACCCATCCATGTTGGTTGTTTTCGTAGTCTTGTTCTTCTTCTTTCACTAGTTCTTGTTGCCTTCCCTTCAACTTGATTATCCGTTGTTTCATGTTGTACAAGTTTTGCGTCTTCTTATTCTGCCTCACTTTCCTTGTCTTCCCAATCAAGGACTTAGACTGTAGGCTTTAGACTCATCACTAACACCTAAGAAGATGCATTTTTGGCTTTTGTTGTCTAATTTACTTCTTTTCTGAGTTAGGATATGAGTGTGTACTACACAGCCAAATATTCCAAAATAGTCAACGCATGGCTTTATGTGGCTCCAAACTTCTTCTAGAGTATGCTTCTTTATTGTAGAAGTTGGACTTCTGTTTTGAACATGTACACACCACCAAACTGACTCGGGCTAGAAGGATTTTGGAACCTGCTTCTCGTGTAACACTGCACGTACCACGTTCATGATGGTTCGATTTTTGTGTTCGGTGACTACGTTTTGTTGGGGAGTGTACGCAGCTGTCAATTGCCTAGAGATACCTTGATTAGCGCAGAATTCAACAAACTCCTTAGAGGTGAATTCACACCTCTATCTGTTCTTAAGCACAAAAGGTAGGTACTAGCTTCCTTTTCAACACTAGTTTTGAAGCTTTTGAAGACATTGAAGCTCTCGGATTTTTCGTGCAGAAAATAAATCCAAAATTTGCGTGCGTAATCATCAATAAAGGTTAGAATATACATTTTATTACTGTGTGAGGATGGTGTGATGGGCCTACAAATGTCTGCATGGATTAACTGAAGCTTGCTTGAGGCCCTCCACTTGCTTTCCTTTGATATGGAGTCTCGCTGTTGTTTTCCGATAAGGCAAGTAATGCAAATCGTTTTGGAAAACTTCATAGAGGGGCGTCCAAGCACCATTTGTTTGCTTGCAGGTGTGCTTAACCCTTTGAAATTAAGGTGTCCGAAACGATTATGCCACAATTGAGTTTCCTTTTCAGGATCATCGTCAGCTTGGAAGCACATGGGGTGTAGTGATGCTGTTACGTAGAACATCATATTCCCTTTCATGTTTGTGTGCATAATTAAGCCTTTATCTGGGTTAAATCTCTTGCACGTGCCATTTTGAATTAGAATGGTTAAACCCTTCTCTTGAAGTTGCCCTAGGCTTAGAAGATTCTTCTTAAGCTCAGGAACAAGGTAGACGTCTGATATTACATGGGAAATGCCATTAATTTGCACTCGAATGTTTCCTTTTGCAACCATGACCATTGTAGTGTCATTTCCTAATTTAACTGTTTTGTTAAAACCTTCTTCTATGTTGACAAAACAATGTTTGTTTCCAGTCATATGATTATTACATCCCGAGTCCAAAAACCAAGTCTCTTCTTGTACAGTTTGTGGTGACTCTTAATAAGCCACTACAAAACCTCTTCTTCTGCCTCCTCAAGTGAAAAGTTGGCTTTCTTCTCCAGCTCTGGAAACTCATATTGGAAGTATCCTAAGTTATGGCACTTAAAGCATTCAATAAGTGCTTTGTTAATATGATATCTTCCTTTTCCTCTCCCGCGTCCTCGACCACCTCTGCCTTTGCCGAATCTGAATCTGTTATTAGAGATATCTATCATTATTAGTGACTTTCAGTACCTATTCATTTGTTTGGAAACCTTGCATCCTTTTCTCATGAACAATTAAGCTACCGTGAAGTTCATCAATACTCAAAGGGCTCAAGTCGTTGGATTCCTCTATGGAGCATACAACATAATTGAATTTAGACGTCATTGATCTGAGAATCTTGCTAACCACCGTGCTTTGTTCCATGATTTCACCATTTGATTTCATCTTGTTGACTACACTTAGAGTCCTTGCTAAGTAGCTATCAATCTTTTCACCTTCTTTCATGGTTAGAAATTCAAACTCTCGTCGTAAAGCTTGAAGTTGGGCTCTCTTTACTTTAGTATATCCTTGATTTTTTGTTGCATCGACTGCCATATGGCCTTTGAGATGCTCTTATCCAGAACAGTTTCCAGAATCTCCCTGTCAATGGCTTGAAACAGGTAGTTCTTCACCTTCAAGTCTTTTAGTTTGGCGTCTTCCACCTTCTTCTTGTGTGCTCCTTCAATGGATGTGGTTTCAATTACAGGTATGCCTTCTTCTACGAGGTGCCACAACCCCTTGCTTCGTAGAAAATTCTCCATCATCATAGACAAGAAGTCATAATGGACATCGAACTTAGGAATAGTCGTCTGAACAAACTCCTCTAAGGTAGTCATCCTTTGCACTCTCTATATTTTGCACTCACGGTTCTCTCAATGTACCAGGCCCCTTGTGGAGCTTTGATACCAAATGTTAAATCTGAAGGTATGAATAACTCTAAATGAACTCTATGAGAGAATGATTTTATTAATGCAAAAGGGTTGGCTTATATTCGCCTTACATGACAGAAAATAAACTACAATAGAGTCACGTAATGTATGGCTACAAAAGCGGAATAAAAGACTCAACTATCTCCTAAATAATAGGATAGTCTAACAGCCCTTAGTATTGGAGCTTTATTAACTGACACACACGTAAATAACAACTTTGACTAACAAAATTTGCGAGGTAAAATACATAATTTTTACTAATGTATATACACTCCACTAGATATATAGGCCTGATGTCATCTAAGTGTATTGGGTATTTCTTTTGGTACTAAGATTATGATTGATGCAACCCACTTGGAATTTGTCCAAGACCTTTGGAAATACTAAATAGCTTGTATAACATCATATTTGATAGTTTCTCAATTATTTTTGATAAATAGGAAATTAAACCCATCAGCCCAGGACACTGCTTCCACATTGGTTTACAGCTTCCTTGATTTCTAGCTCGTTGATATTCCCAGTCGGCCTCATTTTGTTCTTGTGTTAGGGTTTAAAATTCAATATTATCCAACTTTATCTTAGCATTGGGTACAACATTGAACCTCTCTTCAAATAACTTTTTGACCTGACCTTTAACTAAATTTGGATCCTCACACCAACACTCATTTTATTTCCTACCATTTAATTCATTCTTACTTCTCCATCTAATCCTTGAGTGAAAATACTAAGAATTGGTGTCTCTTTGTTGTAAGTGCCTAATCCTAGCCTTTAGTTTTAGAATCAGATTTTCTTTATGATATATATAGCTTTTTTCGTTCATTGCGCATTCCTTAATCTAACCAGCTAATTTAAATGTTTTAACAAAACTATCAGGATTAGCTCATAAAATGTATTAATGTTAAATGAATAGGATACCAATCAAGTAAAGGCCGACTAGAATGTAGGATCAGACTTGAGTCCTAACATTACACAACTTCCCTACCCATAGTCTATTGAACTAAGGATATGCAAAGATCGGAAATGGCTTTAACACCACATATTTGAAACGAAAAAGTTTCATAAGTTTACATAACTTTATTTGCTTTCTTTTTCTAACATTTTAGAACGTCCTTTTCTATAGCTAGATTTCTTTTATTGCATGCATGTATAATATAGACATTAAGTGTAAATGCTTTTCAAGTGGTGTGGCTAACGTCCTTTTCAGATATGACCCGACGTGTAATCGGATTCTTACAAGTAAACCTTGACAAGTATTCTTAATTAATTGAATTTTATATATCTCACAAGTGTTTGAGGTTTGATTTTCTTTACAATCGCTGTTTCTTTTTATAGTAACGAGTTAGCTAACCATATGAAGTTGGTATTTCAATAGAGTTAGATTTCGATATAGAGATGATGAATTGGACAAGTGATTGGTGCTGGTTTCTTCAATAAAATTGCCCACTTCTTTGGTGACGGATACATGAATATACATGGTTGAGAATCCACGCTAGAACCACGTACACAACACTAAATCAAACAAACTCCAAAATGTGGTGAAGTGGCTCGCACGCCTATGCCTTACCACCCGAAACCTTTTCTACACACTTCCCTCTCTATTTTCCGAAAATTGCCAGCAACCTATAAAAAACAACATACCCAAATAGCATATATCCTACGTAACCCTTGTACTCATGCATCTAGGAAGGGGAATTTCTTCTCCACACACTATTATACGATGAGTACAATCTTTAGGTGTAAACAAAATTAACATGAAGTCAAAACGTTGTTATATGTTCAATCCTACAAAATTTTATGCTATAGATATTCAGTAAGTCAATATGATTTTGTTTAGGGTTGAGCTACGTATGAAAGGTTTAAACTAAAAACTCTAAGAAATAATAGTTTTATTTGAGTATTGAAGTATGAGTACGGCCATTTGTGACTGCTCGCCTCGGTCAACAACGAAGGTCTTTCTTGTTCAAGTAAATTAGCATATTTTGTGGATGGAGATGCCGAAGCTTTGAATTTCACATTATTCATTTGGTGCTAGCTCCAAATGCGATTACGCATCGAAAAAGCTACCCCTAGATCTACC
Organism: Vigna angularis; assembly: GCF_016808095.1. NCBI lineage: Eukaryota > Viridiplantae > Streptophyta > Magnoliopsida > Fabales > Fabaceae > Vigna > Vigna angularis. The sequence continues at coordinate 14,690,011 of NC_068973.1, read as the reverse complement.
TAGCTAACTCTAGATGTAGTGCGATTGCGAAATTCACTGATTCAAAGCTCAAAGTTCACTTCATTTTAATCATGCAAAAAGGATTATGAATGGGGAGAAAGTGGGCTGAGTCTCTTAATATGTATATGATGTGGAGTTTCATGCATTTTGGGGGGTGCATTATACAGTTCAGGTTGACAAATTTAGCTTTGTAAATTTGTTTTATTCGGCTCAACTTGGCTTCCCAAGGTAGTTGAGGCCAGACTTATATTCAATAACCTTTTGTGAGAGACAAAACCAAAATTAAACAAAAGTGAATACGTATAGGGAAAGGTAGCACCCGGGACCCCAGGACCATTTCTTATTGATCAAGCTAATTGGAAGGCGTTTCTTTTATCTTCAATAAGCCTCAATTATAAATCGATTTATATAGTAGTTTGTCATATCTCTACTCAATAGACATATCAAAGGTAAGATTAGATATTGGGTGATTGTATCAATAAATTAATTAAGATAGACTTTTATACTAAATTAATTTCTGTCTAATTTAACTCATAAGACTTATAGCCAAAATGTAATTTTCATGTTACGATTCGATTATATCTCTAATCAAGGTAGGATTTTCAGCATAACACTATTGTTTTTTATTTTTTTGCTTTTAATTGGTTGTCAAATAAATTAAATCGATATTTACATTTGTAGTAGGTTACTTACCGAGATATAGTAAGATTATTTTCTTATATATTGTTATTTTTATCTATGTGAAAAATATTTAGACTATTACACTAGTGTAGTAAGGGAAAAAGAAAGTGGTTACTTTCGCCTATAGGCAACGGTTCTGCAAGCGAGACATTACAGGCGAGGTAAAAAGGGGTAGGTTTTTTGCCTCTGTTACGAACCGAGGTAAAAAGGGATAGGATTTTGCGTCGGTTCATACCAAACCAAAGTAGTAGCATGTTTTATCTTATTTATTTTTCTCCATACTTTAGGTCTTGGTTCGTATAGAGAAGGGATGAACGACGACAACGTGAAAAACAATGACGATGAAGAACGGCCAACGACGCAGGCAACTGGTGGAGGCAGCCGCGAACAACAAGCACACTAGAGGAGACAAGATGACGATATCGAGGCGACAGAGAGGACTACACGGCGAAACGATGGTGGCGGTACAGCGGCAGTGGAGACGCGAAGGAGACGACACCATGATGAGACGATAGCGGTGCAGCGATGGTGGATACACAAAGGAGACCACACCATAGCGAGACAACAGTGGCAGTGCACTGGTAGTGGACACGCAAAGGAGACACGATGGAGACGACACCACAGCGAGACGACGGTAGTGGTGCTACGATGAAGCAACAGCGGTGCGGCAAGGAACTTCTTTGGAGGTGCGAAAGGGAATAAGAAGGACATTGCGCGAGAAAATACGTTCGCGTTTAGTGTTCTGAATTTGAACTTATACACAAAGGCTATTACCTCGGTTAAGTACAAGAACCGATGCATATACCCCTCAAAACATATTGAAAAAAAAATCGAAATGCCAAATTTGAAATTATTTCACACTATACGCATCGATTCGCGGTTAAACCGATGCAAAAAGGCCCTACGACATTCGTTCTACTAAGAACCGAGACAGTATGTCCTATTTCAGAAAACATGTCACGTGAAAAGACTGATTTGCAGGGGGAGGTAGAGTTTTCTACCTCGGTTGGTTAGAAAATTATTGATGGCTTTTTCTAAATTATCATCGCCTTCATCTTTGATTTTGGATCCCATATACACCTTGAATTAGTCAAAAGAAGAATGCACAAGGATTTTGAGGACTTGTTTTTACACTAAAATTCTAAATAGGAGATAATGGGTAAAAAAGAATATTTGTTTATGTTAGACATGATTTGATGCTTGGGAGGTGAAAAATAATAATAATGGTGTGGTTAGGAAGAAGACTTTACAAATCTAATGAAATAGAAAACAAAAACAAACAAAAAAACTCATAGACCGAAAGCGTAACAGATCAAATGGTTTTTGGTTGTGGTTGAGTAGAAAATGAAGCTAGATCTAATACCTTTATTAATGCAACTTGGGGACTAGTGGATGGAGGAACTTAATCAAAAGTCTACCCTAGGATGGAGTGGTGTGTGGCTCAACCTAAAGTGGTGCAGTGCAACGATAGTATAATGGAGGATTTTTCGTGCATTATATTGGCTAGGAAAGGTAGGGAAAATGAAAGCTTTAACAATGTAGGCCAAGGGGAGCTTCAACTGTGGTAGAAGAAGAAGGACAAAAACGGTAGTGATAGCTTCTAGAGTGCTCACGACAGGAAAGAAGAAAAAAAGGAGAAAAGTGAAAAGGGTTTGACGATGGGTTTTGAAAAGGGCACATATTAGACCGGTTATACACAATAACCGATGTAATATGCCAACCAATTCTTTTCTTCTTTTAAAACTGACATATTAAATGAGTTTCTCTTACAATAGATCTAATATATTTTCAAGTATTTACAAAATTATTGTTGCATTTTGGATTACATCGGTTTTGCTAGGATCGATTTACTATCATGTTCTAATATATCTATTTTGCACTAGTAAAAGTCACTAATACATTTTGCAGTAGCATAATAGTAGGAATAGAAATGGGATTAGGGGATGCATATACAAAATTTATTATTTAATCTTTATTTTTGAGGTAAAAACACATCATCATCCTCATCTGCTTATCTAACATGTAAAAGAAGAAAGAAGGACAAAATAAAACATGATACAAAGAAAAAAAATAATGAAGTTTTAAAATGTTACAAATGTTTTTTTATTTCTTTTCTCTAAATTTTAATGAGATCCTTGTTTTATAATAATAAATGTTATAATACACCACTTAAAATTAAACTAATCATAATTCAAATTTAGACATACATCTTTGATCTTTAGCAAAAAAAAATAACTATCAAAGATAATAAATAACATAATTTTGTGTTAGTCAATTAGGGGTTTTCACAATTGAAAACTTAAAATTGAGAGTCGATTTTTCCATTTGAAAAAAAGATAGAAAGGTAAAAATAGTCAAGCATGTGACCTATGTTAAGACAAAATCATCTATAAGACTAAAATTCTAAATGCTCTCATATGTTTTGAAGTTTAACAAAACAACATTAAACAAAAATGAGAATATGAATATGTTATCATTAGAATAACATAATAGCTAAAACATAGGTAATAAGTTAAACACTTCTAGACGCAACACTAAATGATTCTCAAAGTTAAAGTGTCAATGAGAGTCTTGCTAAATGTAGAAACTATATTGTATCAAATGGTAACCAGTCGAAACTTCCAAATAGATAAGAATGTAAAATTGTCGAGACAATGTTTTTGGTAAGCCCTTTGAAAGTCTCAATTGATTTTCTAAAAACTTATAGAAGACAACTCGCAAAACGTATTTGTTGAAGAAAGTAATATCCTAAAGTGTTTACAATGGACTAGAAGATACCATGAGTTAAACCATCTACTTCATCCATGTTTGGTGTCTTAATAAAAAGCTTAAATGATAAAATGCTACCCGAATGGTAGAAAATATAAAAAGAACTTTGTTGTTTTGAATAAACATTAAATGTCATTAAATGTTCAACGTTCAAAACAACAAAGTTATCAGAGAAAAGACATATTTGTTGCATGCATATCTACTCTACTTTGTGCAGATAACCTACTACACGTATCCACTTACCTTATACATATCATAAGTGGACGTTAGAAACAAGGAAGACATTCACAAAATGTTCTCTCCAATAGAAGTCATATTAGATAAATAATACAACCTACTTTTGTTAAATAGAAGAAGATTCGAAGAAATAATAAAGAGAATATTCTACAAAGAGAAGAGAATACAAAGAGGAAAAGCGCTTAAGAGAATATCGCCGAGAGAAAAACATAAAAGAGCTTAAGAACTCAAAAGAGAATATCAAAGAAAAGAAAAAGTTCAAGTGTAGAAATATTCTCAAGTTTCATTATAATATAAGCTTACTATTTGTAAGTAGAGAGAAAAGAGAGAAAAACACTTATCGAGTCTGTAGATTGAATTGTATTGAACAATATCCTCTCTACACACTACAAAAAAGAAGGGCATTACCGAAGGCCAGAAGCCCTCGGAAATAGCCCAAAACCGTCGGTAAAAGATAATTACCGAAGGCTTATCGACGGCCAAAGAGCCCTCGGTAAATCCCTTGTCGCTAACATTTACCGAGGGCTTTCGCCCTTCGGTAATTACCGAGGGCCAAAAGCCTTCGGTAATTACCGAAGGCTTTTGGCCCTCGGTAATTACCGAAGGGCAAAAGCCTTCGGTAATTTCCGAAGGGCGAAAAAAAAAACAGGGCGTTGGGCTGCTGCAGAATGTGATGCATATATATTTATATATTCTGGGTGATTGATATGTGTTGCATCCAATACAAAAGCTACTTGGTTGGTGTACCTTTTTCACTTTTAATTCAGCTATACATGTCAACAAAAGAATTAAAGGAGGGGACCACCTACACCTCACGGTTTTGTTGACAGAATTTATTGAAGAATAACAATTGTGATTTTTATTATGGAGGAAGGCCACTTGAATGAAGCAAACTCACGACACACACAAAGGAATATTCTTTCTTTAAGAATAAAACACATGGAGAAGGGGCCACCACTTGGTTGAAAATCTGAATTTGTTGAAGAGTTACGGCTCCTTCATTCCTTTTAGCATTTCCAAAAAGAGGAGACAACATAAAAGGAGGGGGACCACTCATGGTTGGCAACACTTCACGGCCACATGGAGGAATTCCAAATGAAGTGCTGAATTATTAAACTTCACGTCCCACTTGGCTTAAAAAGGGTGTGCAGATTTCTCTTGATTGCTCTTCCATTCCACATAGTTTTGCACTTTAAAATTGAAAAGAAATAAACGGACAGCAGCTTGGAGAAGCCACCACACCTTCAGCTTGGAACGTGATTCTTGAATGGAGGAGGAAACAACTATTAAATTGGAGAGTTGCACAACACTTAAAGATACATCCAGCCACCTCACAGTTTTTAGCTTGGTGCAGAATTTTTTATGTGCTTTTCTACTTAGGAGCTCACGGGATTGATTTTTTTTGCTGGAAGTTCCAATCGCCTTTGAAGAAGCATTCACGGTCTTCATGCATATAGCAGCACCATTCACGGTTTTGTTGGCATTTAAGGAAGAAAAACACGTCCAGCTTCATCACAAAATCCAGCAGCTGAGAAGGAGATTCCCGTCCAGTAGTAGCAACCAAGACGGGGAGTGATGGACCATGGAGAGAACGGTGTTGATGGGAAGCAGGAAAAGAGGGTGTGCACGGTCTTATTCTTGTTGGAAGAAGTGGATGCACATGGAAGGAAAGTCCAGCCACCACTCATGGTTGGCAAAGCTCACAGACATTAGAATTTTGCAAGGGAAAACACATGGGAAAAGCACTCACGGTGCAGCAGCTGTATAGTTCAGAAAGGATAAGCAGTGATGGAGTTGAGTGAAGGAACAAGTATGTTGAAAAGTATGTTGAAGTTAATTTTGAAGTTAAGAAGAGTTCAAAAGTATGTTGAAACTCTGGATTAGCTGAAGATTAAGAATTCATTGCTTGGTAGCAATGGACATGATGCACCATTGAGAATGTGTGTAGTACCATAAATAGTTCAGGGGACTTTTATCCTTCTACATCAATACATTTATAAGATCCAATAAGTGTTTAACTATGATAGATATCCTCATAAAGTATTTGCTTCCAGTAATATACAGAAACTCCGAGAATTCATCAAGTATGTGTATGTGGAAAGAAGATACACTGGAGAAAGTAGCAGCAATCTTTCTAGGATTAGATTGGTAACTTTTGTGCACTCTTCCACGTGATATTATCATGACTTTAGCAACACAAAAGATGACTGAAAATGAGTTCTTTTTGGTGTGTTTTTTAGAGTGAGAAGGAGCCTAATGCAAGTAAGAGAAGTAGTTCATTTCGTTTAGAGTTCAGAACTCCAAATTCAAGTCCTGGTCCTTATCCAAAAAGTGATGACAAGAATTTGAGATATTTATATGATGAAAGCAGAAGTCCTAGATATACTCAAAAGTATTCAAGGAATGGTGGCCATATCAAAAGTCCTATACAGATTGAAGTTGTTGATGACAGGTACAAAGATGATGAACGTAGAAATAGAAGACTTCCAAATATAGAAGCAAAGCTAAAGAAAACTTCAAGTGATGATCTGAAGAAAGTGGAAACTGTTGCAGCTCCTTGGCTGAAGTATCAAAGGAGAAAGCTCAACCCTTAAAAGTAGGTCAACCTCCTCAAACACAGTTTTATGAACTTATATTACTCTCTCCTAACAAGGAACATAACTCATCAACAAACATAACAACCAAATGGATAGCAAATTAACTTTTCATTCCAACCAATTAATTAAGAAATCCCAAAATCACGTCAATGTAGATTGTGATGCTTAAATCGTGAAGCTTACTCTCAAGGATCCATGCCAGTACATCAACTCACAACTCTACACTCATTCTTTCGTTTTTAGGAGAGAATAATTCAGCACTGCAATTTTGGATCAGCACTGCAATTTTGGATCAACCTTACATTGACATCACCTACCAAACCAGAACACAACTTCCTTATCCCCTAAGAAACTAGATTACATGTGTTAAATTCTATCTCATATATATTACAAGAAAATATACTTAGTTTTGAATCACAGAGAAAATGAAGTTACCCTTTTCTATTTATCAATGAAAACAAAAAAGATTAAGGGAAAAAAACACATTTTGTTGAACTAAAACTAAGTTTCATTTTCCCTGATTGGTTCAGATGTTCTGATTTGATGCAGAGCACACGTCTTTCATTTGGAATGGAAGTGAATTAGGGGTTTTCATTATACATTTGCACACAGTTCATTCACACAGTTCATTCACAAGTTCAGAGCACACCTCTTACCTCGTCACAGACCCCCTACATTGGCCTCGCCTTGCGACAGTGGAAGCCCTGGTCACGCCGCCACAGCACCGTCGTCACGCCACCACAGCACCGTCGCCACACCGTCACAGCACTGCCGCCACACCACCACAGCACTGCTACAGAACCCCTAAATCGCCACAAACGACCAACCACCACAACCCACAAGGCAGCGTCACCGAACCTAGCACCCAACCCCCAAACCGCCGTCAATGAACCAACCAAGCAACGGAGACGAGAGCACCACAAGATTGTGGAGACGACAACAACATCGTTAATTCAAGGCACGAGCACAATGGGGAAGGAAAGGGAAGGGGAGCTGGAGACGAGGAAAGGGGAGGGAAATTGGGGAAATTCTGAGTATATGGGAACGAATACCGAATTCGAGAACTTAAACTATTGTGGACATTACCGAAGGCCAAAGACCCTCGGTATGTTATGTCACCAGCTCATGACCCTCGGTAAATAACTTAATGAGAGCCGTCGGGAAAGCCTTCGGTAAATGACCCTTACCGAAGGACTGAAAGGCCGTCGATAATATGCCTTCGGTAATCAGCACATTTCCTGTAGTGACAAGAGTAATCGTCTATTGACTTGTAAGCAATCAAATTGATTGCACATTTCGAAGAGAACTCAAACACTTGTTGATTGACTTAGGTGAGTTAAGAATTACTATAGGCAACATATTAGGTTGATACCAAAATTGTCTAGTGGAAAACATGAGTGAGTGAAAATCAATTAGACGGTGGATCAAGTTAATACCAGGAGCGTCTAGAGATACCATCAGTGATGAAGAATATTACCCAACTATTAGTTGGTGAAACTCAACTAGACGATGTATCAGCTGGATACCAAGAGCGTCTAGAGATACCAGAAGCGGTGAGAATACTCAATTGTAATCTTGTTGAAGATTATAGTGGAACTCTCTAAGGTTAGAAAAGACTTGATGTAACTTAGTTGGAGTGAACCAGTATAAAAATAATTGTGCACTTACTGCTTTATTTTTTCTAATGCTTCTCTTACAAAACCTACAAGTATAGTTTTATCTTTAATATAAAACTTTCTATATCAAACGACTTTATTAAAAAAATGAAGTTTTATTAAAACATTGCAATGAATATCTCTTAACTACTTAATAACACTTGAAAAGAATTAATTGATTAAATCAATTTCAATTTCAAAGTCGAGCTTTTAACAATCAACGTAAAATCTTTCATCCTCGATAAAGGTGTTATATCAATTGCAAAAAAGTTTTTCAATAACACTATTCAACCACACTTTTATTATTTTTCAAGTAATTCAATAATTCAATAAAACTGAGAATACGTCATTTGAAAAAGAACCACAGGTAATGAAAATAATGTGTAATAAAGGTTGTGTTACAAGTGAAAATATCTTGAAAATATGAGTGAATTTTGTGGAGATGAAAATAAATCAAACAATTGAAAGAAAAGAAATAAAATAAAATAGGTAAATAAAAAAAAAATATAATAAGTACCTGGTCCATGCAAAAATTAACCGTTAAAATAGAAACAATTTCACAGTGTCTCACATGAATAAGTTTTTTGTCAACAAGAATAACATGAAATTTTAAATTTGTAATTTATTACTTTTTATTATTAGTGTTATTTAAATAAGGAATTAATTTGACATATTTCAAATATTAGAACTGAACTATTTAATTTTTTTTATAACATCTCTGGAACTATTTGCATTTTTTTAAAATTATGTATTTATACTTTTATAGAGTCTATCAAAAGTCTAGCTAGGTACTCAGTTAAACATGATTTAAAGGTTCAGGAATCCAGTGAAAAGTTTCTCAAATAATTTGAGGAATAACGACCTATTATTAAGAGCAATTCAAATCATTTGCCATGAAATACTGTGGATGAAAGGCGACCAACAAGAGTTCAAAGTGAACTTGAATTATTGACTAAACAAATTAAATAAATAAAATATTGTGACACTATGTTTAGTGAGGCATAATAGCTATATACACTTAGCCCTTAAGAGTAACAACACACCAAATTTCACTTTTAGTGATAATTATTTTAATGGAACTGACCTATCTAGTTTAATGTTTTTTTATTTAACTGTAGAAATACTTATTACTGTTACTTCACTGAAAATCTCACTTTTTTTTGGTATTAAAAATGATCATGTACTTAAAATTAATTAATAGGAATAGTTTTGTTCCCTCTAAAAAAATTCACCCAAACTGCTTAATTTTGTCTAGAATTGTTATAAACTCTTCTTCTAAACCTATAATTTATTAAATTTGTGAATTAACGTTCACCCAAACTGCTTAATTTTGTCTAGAATTGTTATAAAATCTTCTTCCAAACCTATAATTTATTAAATTTGTGAATTAACGTTGTTTAAACTTATTAAGCATTGATTATTCTTAAAATTTTCTGTATATCTTGCTCCCTCAGAGAACCCAATTACTTTTGACAGAAGCCATTAATGATCTGTACTTAAGTAATAAGTTAACGAAAAAAGTAATTCTTATAAACTAAACTTTATTAATCATATTGAGAGGTCAATATTAATTAGAATACTTTTTTGCCAACATATCCACCAACATATACTGTTTTTTAAACCTGGATTCCTTGAATTCAATTTGATTCCCTACCTTCACCGTCGACTGTTGAAAAGAAAAGGGCACCGTCGTGCTATAAAGCTCGAGCTATGTGCATGTCCAAGAAACGCAGAAAAAGAAACATAAAAATAATGAGAGAATAACACAATATAAAGCTATAAAATATATAATTCAAAAATTTCTAGAAATCTGTGTAAGGGGTCTTACATTAAGTTTCTACTGAGAATATGCTGATAACATGTTTATGTACGGTGAAAATGGTTCTTTATTAATTTCCAAAATATGCATGCCACATTTCTTTTTCTTGATATTTTTTTCAATGAATGGATTGAATATAATAGACTCACACTAAAGCATATCCTTTGTCATATTAAAAAAAATTTAAAAATTTAGCATGGGGTGATAAATGGCTAAAGATGTAGTAGTTTTTAAATAACATTGTAATATTTTAACAACTTGAAGTAGGCCTGAACATGAATGATATCGGTAATGGATGCATTTTAAATAAATAATTATTTTTCATTCTGCCACAGACATATTTAATCTAAGTAGTGATGGGCTTATACGAAAAAGGTTAAGGTGTTAAAGACATATTGTTATAAAGTTACTGTCATACGTGCTGTAAGAATTCCAATACAAGTAGCTGAAAGTGCTTAGTACAGAAAACAACTAGCTGAAAACTACGGTTTCAAGCAAATTGAACAGCAGATTCCAGGTGATGATGCTACTTTGAAAGCTGTTATCAATTGTTTCCTAAGAAGGTGGATCAATGTCATGTTTTGTAGCATCATCACTGACCAGAACCTGTGTGTTAAATTGTATATGCAGAGTCACTCTTGGAGATTCTATCTTTTAGAATGGAATATTTCTTTTGTCACCTAAAATAATATTTTTCTTTTGTTTATTGCTTAAATAAGAGTCAAGACAATGTTGCCAATACCGTTATGGCATTTAAGTTTATACTAAAACAGCAATGTAGTCCTCATTTTTCACTACAGCACGAATCATTGTTAATAATATTATCAATAGTTTAAAATAAATACATATATAACTTTTTCTAGTAATTTTCAGCAAATATTTGCTGGTCATCACCAATGTTTTTAAAATAGATTTAGTCTCTGAACTACGTTAAAACACTAGTTTTAGATTTAGTAGTTGAAGCAAAAAGTTTTAAAACATAAAATTTATATCATTATTCTTTCTTTCTGTTATATGGTGTAGCTGTCACGTGCTCACAATATTTTTTTTTTCCTGAAATGGACTAGTGAGTCAGTTGAGATAGAGTTAATCCTAATTCAGGATTTAACAATTAAGGCATGTTTTACTTGTATAATAATAATAATAATAATAATTATAATAATAATAATAATAATAATATAATTTTATGCGTTATTGATTATACATGTAAAATTTTAAACGGAATATGTCATAAAACACTTAGTCTAATTTACAAATCAATGATATTAATAATAATAAATTTCAAATTTAGATAAAGAGAAAAATATAAATTTTTATCTTAATTTTTATTTTATTAAAAAAATTAAATGCACAATAAAACATTTTGCATTATCCGTTGTGAATCAACTTTTTCCTTTATTGTTTTTCACCAGTTTTACATATATATATATATATATATATATATATATATATATATATATATATATATATATATATATATATATATATATATATATATATATATATATATATATATATATGTATGTATGTATGTATTGGTTTGTTTTTATCAATTTCTATCTTGATAACGATTACACGACGACTCATCAGTTTTATCTTCTGTATTTTTGAAAAGGTATAAAAAGAGTATTATTAGAGTATTTTTATGAGTAATAATAGATTATATGATAAATAGATAATAATGAAAAAACAAACTTGTTAACATAAATAAAATGGAGAGTAACTAAATACAGAATAATATTATATATATTTGTTTACTACTATGTAGATGGATTAAGACAATTCATTTATTTTAATTATCCTACAATAGTAACCAATTTTAGAAATAAAAAATAGTTACTCACAATTAAATATTATTTGTAGTAGTGTATGGAGAAATTTGAGGTAAGTGAATAATGTTAAAGATAGAATATTGATATCTTTCATTTCAGGTGAATGGAAACATTACAATATATATACTATAGGATAACATTATTAATTAGTTCTAGTTTAATTGAGTGGTGTTTTATATTTAATAATCCCAAAACAAGTTCTTTCAAGAATTATTTAGCTTTTAAAGTAATTGTAATATTCAGAAAAAAAAGAAAACAACTTTAACTAACGTGGTGTTTGATAAGTGTGAAAAACAGATGTTTTGACACTTATAAAGGATCTCAATTTTGTAATTATTCATGTTATTACTCAGTGAAAAGTCGTAATAGGAAGTAGATTGTGTTGTAAAATATTGTTCAGAAAAAGTTGTACAAAAGTGAATTTGTCAGCCAATTCTCGCATAGCAGGAGCAAAATTCGCAGAGCCAGGAGAATACATTCGCACAGCGCACCACCATTGGTTCGCTGAGCGAATCATGCCAGTTTGGAGATTTCAAGTCTTGAATTCGCACAGCGCACCAGAGGCTGTGCGCTTAGCGAGTTGGTGCAGTTGATTGCTGAATTAATTTTAATTCGCACAGCGAATCTGCTTCTGTGCGCTGAGCGAATGGAGCAGTTTTATGAGAAATAAACTGTCTCTTAAAAGACGTGCTTTGGAGGATAGAGAGAGATCAGACAGAGACGGGCAAGAGGAATTTTTTTGGAGAACTGCTCTGGAGAAGGAGACCATCAGGAGTCTGAAGACATCAAGACTGCACATCATGCAAGGAATTGCAGAAATGAGTATGTTTGTGATGTCTAGGATAGGCTAAACTTTTATTCGTTGGAATTGACTGTAATGGCTGACATTTGATGTAATCTTTCCTGTTCAATTTAAATTGTATTCATATGCTTTTCCTGTTTACTTTTCATTTTATTTTACGGAAGTAAAATAAACTTGTTTTTATATTTAAATTATACTGGGAAGTAAATTTGAGTATTAACGCAAGAAAAGCAACCAGAAGGAAAGATGCTAGGGATAGTGTCAATTCTTCTGGTCATCAATAACATCGTTCTTAATGCAAAGTTTATGTTTAATTACTTAAGGAATTAATAATTGAACATAATTCTTTAGAACTTGTTTTAAGGAATTAAACCAAGATACTGTGATGTTGATGTTTGAACGCAAGTTATATTGCTCAGAATAGTTACTGTAATGTGGTCATGAAGTCAATTCCAATGAAGCTTTCTTTAAATTTTAGTTTCAATTTTAAATTGTCATCTACTTTGAGACTAGTAATTCACTTATATTTTGTTGTTCAAATTGATTTTGATAAATAAATTTTAATTGAATAACGTAACACAAATTTCCTGAGGAGAACGATACTTTACTTATCACTGTATTACTTGTAACGATTTGGTATACTTGCCAAAAAGTTATCAGTGTTTGGATGGAATGAAAAGGTAATGTAGTTTTAGAACCGCGCAAAGAGAGCTTTAAGTACCGATAGGTTCAGTTTTGGATTTGGTAGTAAATAAGTTATACAGGTCTTGGATTTGGTAGTAAATAAGTTTCAATAGCACAAGTTAAAAGCAACATTGCAACATCTTGAGCTGATTCGAGATTCACAATTATAAGTATTTGGATGATTCCAATAGAAAAACAGTATTTGGATACAACTTTGGTAATGATCATCAGCTGAATTTTTTTGCTAGTAGAATTATTTATGTAGTACTAAATATTTCGCACATTTGATAAGAGCAGGAAGATTGTAATTAGACAACATTTAGTGTCTATAAAAGATAAAACTGGAAATATGTAGTAAGGTGATCCATATATATTTCCTTACTTTCAGACTTATACACAACGAAGAATCCCTCAATTTTGTACATTTTATAATGAAATAAAGTTTATAAAATTATAAAATTACTTTTAAAAAATTATAAAAAGATAAAATTTAAAAATTTAAATATATCTTTATTTCTTTTTCTATAATATACTACAGTGAAATCTCTTTTTGGATACACTAATAAAAATTATAATTCATCAGATCATACCACAAACAAATACTAAATTAATAATAATTAAAATTTAGCATAAATCTCTCTCTTTTTTATATGTCGGATGATAATAAACAAGATTTATGTAAATAATATTATTTTATAATACATTAGTATATGAAATACTTTCATAAAATTGCTATAATAAATATATAATCAGTTAGAAAATAAAAATAATTATATAAAAAATAATCAAATATGTGTCTTAAATATAATTTGATATATAATTAAAGAAAATTTCACAAAAAAAAAAAGTAAATGTATTTACCGTATGACAATCTAGTCAACCATAGACTAGACCGTTAATTGTTATTGAGACACACAAACAAACCATCACTAAGATTGAATGGTCGAGGAGTCAGATCGATTGGTCCATAATCAAGATGATTAATTGTTAATGTTGAACAACTTAAAGGTAAAATATAATTACTAATAATTGAGTCGTAATTAGGCTATTGCTAATGCAAGGTCCACTCCAAAATATATAAATATAGGTTTAAGGTAAGGAAGTAGGTGATCTGTATTTACTACTCTCTTAATATCTGAAATATCAAACATTGAACTAACTTTGACATCGAAGTACATTCTACAAGTACTTTCCAAACAGTTTGGATGAACAACTACGAGGGGACTTGAAGTTAAAGGCAACTTTTGGACCCTTAGAGAACGTACAGGATGTTGAACTGTTGACCTTGACCCTACACCCTGAAGCATGTATAATTAAATATAAGGTTAAATATGTTTTTAGTCCCTCAAGTATCACGCGATTTTGGATTTCATCCATCTTTCAAATGTTTGTTTGTTTTCATCCTCTTCCTTAGGAAACTCAAATTTTTAGTCCTCATAAAGTAACGACGTTAAATTTTCTTTTATGTAGCTAACGGTGTGCCACATTACTTTTCATTTTTCTGAAACGTGGATCCTTCCTTCCTACATCTTCACGCTGAAGCTCCTCTCCCTCCGTTATTCATCTCCATCATCCTCTGACTCTCTTCATCGTTAGGCCTCCCCTTTCCCTCCGTCTCCAACTAGTGGCAAATCCCTCCACACTAACCAGACTGGCGCCAACATCTCCCGCTCTATCTCCATCACCGACGAGTACACCGACCTCCATCTTATGGATATGCGCGTAAGGTGGGTGTTGATGAGTATAGGAGGTTGGTGTACTCGCCGGTGATGGAGACGGAGTGGGAGATGTTGGTGTCGGTCTGGTCAGTGTAAAGAGAGACAGTTTGCCACCAATGAAGATGCAAGAAGGAAGGATCGACACGTTTCAGAAAAAAAGAAAAGTGATGTGACCCACCGTTAGCCACGTAAGAGAAAATTTAACATAGTTGATTTTTAAGGACTTAAAATTCAAGTTTCCTAAAGAAAAGGATGAAAATGAACAAACCTTTAGAAGAGGGACGAAACCCAAAATTATGTCATACTTGAGGAACTAAAAATATATTTAATCCTTAAATATATGATAAGATGGAAAATAGCTTTGAAGATATAAAAAAACGTTTTAAATATCAAACTATAGTTGAATTGTTGAAAGATAATGAAAAATGTTTTACCAAAATAAAAGTTCAATTAAACAAAAATTGAGAATCAAATAAAACAAAGAACATATTTTTTATATTACTTAATTAATGAAGGATTTATGTCATCGAACATTTCAAAATGAGAATCAAACATTCTCATGTAAAAATAATAATAACAAATAATGATATTAAAAAGAAATAAAAATATTCAAATATTGACTCACTATAATTATAATTAATAGTACACTATTTAAACATACAAAGGTTATGATAAGAGACAATACCCCTGAAGATATAAGTGGATTTTCATGAATATAGAACAAGTTAATCAATCAGAAGAATACATTTATATATATATATATATATATATATATATATATATATATATATATATATATATATATATATATATATATATATATATTTGAGTTATGACAAATTTATTAATTTAAATAGAGATGAGGATAATGACGAGAATGAATACTAAGTATAGGAACATAGAAAAGACACGTATGTAGGTCTTCATTTTCATATTGAATTGAAAATATAAAATATAATCTCTACGTGTTTAATATAAAAATTATTCATCAAAAGAATTCGAATAATACCCGTATGAAGGAGATTATTTTATATTTCCATTTATATATATATATGTGTACTTTTTTGCCAAAGAAAATAATCTATAACACTTTACATCTACACGTATTTGTTATTTCGAAATATGCTAAAAAGATACGGATAGGGATTAAAATAGAAAGGCATGGTAGATTTTAGGTAAAGTAAATTATAATTTTGTGTGGCAAGTTTCACCCCGCTTGCCCGATAAACTGTAATGAGTTGTAAGGCTTAAAGGCACATGGTGGGTGATACGTCATAAAGAATAAAGATTGTGTCTGAACCCCACACCAATATTGTGGAGGTAAGAGGAAGAGACTTAAACCAAAATTGGTGATTATAGGGTAATAAGAGAAATGTTGTTTTTGATTTGATTGGGTTAAAGTAAACAGTGGTTAGGTGGTGGAACAACTGGAAAGTACATTAAAGCTACAATAATATTACCACACAATACCACCTTACTGAACATTCCTCTTTAGTTAGCCACTTGCATGTTGCATGCGACTTCTGCTGCTTCTCTTTTCGCACTATAAATACCTTCTCATTCTTCCCTTAACGACTCGTGCAATCGAAAGAGAGAAAGAGATAACCTCAACTGAGGCTTCTCACTTTCAGAATCGTATCTACCCTTTTCTTCACCACTCCGTGAGTGATAGAGAAGAGTTATTAGATTCCACACACGACACCAAAATGGCCATTAACCATGAAACTTGGGCTTTTGTTTTTGGCCTTCTAGGTATACAAATACTATCACTTTTTTTCTTTTCTTCTTTCTTTTCTTAAGTGCCCTAGTTCTTTCTACCATCTGCATCATATGCTTCACCATCTTTCACCCTCAGTTTTCCCTTCTCTTCAATCTTGCGTGTTATCGCAAATACATAAAATCAACGTTAGATTTTCATCGCATTTCACCGCATGTTTATTCTATAACATGCATACTTAATTATATTAGTGTGAAACCTGTATTGGTTCCTGTTTGTTCACCACTGGCTAATGAGTGTTTCTTGTATTTTTGTTGTGTTGTTATAGGCAACGTCATCTCCTTCATGGTGTTCCTTGCTCCATTGTAAGTGATTTTTTCTACTTTACAATAATGGACGCTGAAGTATTTTGCTAACTATATATGAATTATATTCGATTGCAGACCAACATTTTACCAAATCTACAAGAAGAAAACTGCAGAAGGATTTCAATCGCTGCCATATGTTGTTGCACTGTTCAGCTCAATGCTCTGGATTTACTACGCACTCGTGAAGAAGGATGCTAGCCTCCTTCTTATTACCATTAACTCCTTTGGATGTGTGATTGAGTCAATTTACCTTCTCATCTTCCTAGTTTATGCCCCAAGTAAAACCAGGGTATTCTTTCTCATAACTTTTATATATACCCATTCCTTCTTCTCCTTCTTCTCAAGAATAAATGATAAATTGGTTTTCCTTCTGTCAAATGTTTCAGCTTTCGACCATCAAGCTTCTTCTCTTGTTGAATGTTTTTGGGTTCGGAGCCATGCTTCTTTCAACCCTCTACTTTACAAAAGGATCCAAACGTCTTTCTGTTATTGGATGGATTTGCCTAGTTTTCAACATTAGTGTGTTTGCTGCTCCTCTCTGCATTCTGGTAATTATTTAGAAGCCCATTATTTAATTCATAAAGAGAATGACTAGGCAGATAACTTTAAATGGAGCTTCTTTTTCCAAGATTTTCTCTTTTCGTCTATTATTACTTGTTTTATTTTTCAATACACATTTCACTTACTTTGGCAACTATTACTTCATCTTCAACATTTTTCACCTTTACGTAATATATATGCTTTCAAAGAGAAATCAAATTCTCATAATTGATACATGCAGAAACGTGTGATCCAAACCAAGAGCGTGGAATTCATGCCTTTCAGTTTGTCCTTCTTTTTGACTGTAAATGCTGTCATGTGGTTCTTCTATGGCCTTCTTCTCAAGGACTACTACATCGCTGTAAGTACAATTCAATATTGCTACGTTAGCCTTGGACCATATTATATGGACCATTAAATCTTTGTCTATCTTAACAAACACTTTTCCTTTATCACTACTTTTGTGATATATATATATATATATATATATATATATATATATATATTTGAGCTAGATCTCCTAACTTTTTTTTATGCCTCTATAATTTAGTGAAGAGTCAATTTAACTAGAGCAATTAATTAAACGTATGCTCACTCCATTAGAGTTGAGTTCATCACATGAAAATAAAAAATAGCCAAACGGAAACATGGGTCCATATTATATTATTTTTTAATGACAAAAGGTTTAAATGTTTAAATGCAAGGGAATATTAATTTTATTCCTTCATAAAAGAACTACTTTGATTAAACAGAAGGATCTAACATTTGCATTTGAATGATGCAGCTCCCAAATACGCTTGGATTTGTGTTTGGGATAATTCAGATGGTGCTGTATTTGGTTTATAGAAACGCAAAGCCAAAGACATTGGAGGAGCCAACCAAGTTACAGGAACTAAATGGCCATATTGTTGACGTGGTGAAGTTGGGAACAATGACACCCTCAGAGCCGAATCATGTCACAAAAAGTGGTGCTGTGACGGAGACAGCTAGCAACGTTTGATGAACCAAGCAATGAACAAGTCCAAAGAGAACGAAAAGAAAATGAGGTCCCAAAAATATTAACCTAAAAGTAAAACCATTTTATGGGGTCTCATCTCAACGCAAGAACAACAGTATGTGTAGTTTGGTGTTTAGGGTTCTTCTTTTGTTAGGTGGTGAATTATGTTAGCAAGCATGAACGTCTCTTTGGTCTCTTCTTCCATCACTCTCACTGTAGTAAAATGTGTAGCATAGTCGTGTGTTGTCTTCTTTCGGTGTGTACCTCAGTCAAACTCGTTAAATTCTCTCTTTCCTTGTACGCGTAATCTATGTTCATGTTATGGGAATTAATTATTTTACGGGTTATGAAATCTATGACTATTTGGCACACGTTTTTTTTTATTTTCATATGCTAGAACCATCGTTGTTCTATGTTTATTTGCAAATCATGGCTATGCTTCAAAGCGATGTAGATAGTGGAAATTGAGGAGTCTTATCTTGTTTTATGATGTCATGGTGAAGGAGACAGATAAAAAGATGACTTAAAAGTAAAAAACTTATATCTTTGTGACGGAAGCTAAGGAACAATCATTGGCAAAAAGACCCGACACTTTGATTGTAACTTGCCAATTGGGAGTCGTTAAACATTCTATTCATCAAAAGGAAAAGTGTTACAAAAAAATTAGTGCCCAATTATTGAAATTATTAACCTCATGAGGATTGAAACGCTGAATTTGAGGATTATGATATTATTATTATTACAATTATTCTTACTACTACTTAATTACTTATTTACTTACTGTACGTTCGGTCAAAATTTCAACTCATGTATATTATGTGTTGCCTACTACAAGAAAAATGGTCAAATATGTTATAGGACAAATCCTTTTCAAATATAGAAACAAAGCGTTTCTTTTACCTTTTTTTCATTCTTTCTTTCTCATTTCCTTCATTTTTGTTTTGAAATCCTTCTTTCTTTTTTATATTTTCACAGTATTATATATTATCATATAAATCTAGACACAAGACATTGTATTTTGATGTACTTGCTTCCTTTGAGAATTTGGTAATATGAACCCTAAAAATAATTTGATATTACTAGATGAAAAGAAAAATGACTGTTGATCATGTTAATTGGCTTCAACATCAACGCTAAACTTATATTGTTTGTTAATGCTTTTACTTTTTCAATCTGGCATCGCTTCTAGAGAATGTTACTATTAATTAAGAAAAAAAAAAAAAAACAGAATTATTAAAGCATCTTGTCAGCATTGATAGTTAATTTTTGAAAAAAAAAATTATTAATAGCATGGGTTATGGGTTAGTGTATCTAATCGGCCCATAATTATAATATAATTGTATATATTAGTAATAAACTAAAGATTGAGATGTATGTGATATATTAACCACTTTAAAATAAAGGAAAAATAATATTTATAAGATATATGATTGATAATTCTCAGTTTTTTTCCTATTTCTTTTGTCCAGAAAGTTTCCAATTTAGTTTTTAATTCTCTAGAATTAGGATAGTTCTAAATTTTTCCTTTATTTTTTATTTTTGTAGATTTATAGTTAAAAAAAGATGCTTTTAGGTATATTTTTAGTTGTTAGAAAAGAGATTCCTTATATCTCAAGTCAAGAGAGAGTGAATTGGATTATGCTTTAAAAAATCGATCTTTTCAAAAGATTTATAAAATCTTTGATTTTCTTAAAATCAAGAAAAAAGAAGTGATGAATCAACAATAAAAGAGAAAAATGTAGAAAAAGATTAACAAAAGCAATTTATACTAGTTCGACAAAGCCTACATCTAGTCTTCCTTCAACAACCTTAGTTGAAGGGATTCCACTATAATTATAAAGTTTTAAGAGAATGCATAGATATCTCTCTCAATGTATTTCACTCCACACTCAAAATCATTATAGCAATAGAAGAGGTGAATACCCTCACCGTCTTACAATACAAAGAACAATCACAACTCTCCCAATACCCCCTTGTTACCATAATTGATGATCTCAAGGAGCTATGTGGAGTATATGTCTCACTTTTGTGCTTTCCTTGAGCCATTGTGTCTCCAATTCATCTTAGTTACCTGTAAAATAATTGAAAGGTTTGGTTGTTGGTACTCAAATGAATTTAGGGCCTTTATTGTTAACTTTTTGTATTGGTTCCTTTGGGATCCACTTGAATTTCCCTTAAGGAACACCAACTTTCTTGTAGTAGCATGCTTTAGATGAGTGACCAATGTTATTGCAGTAGAAACATGATATAGAAGATGGTTTGCTAAGATCAGAAAACTTCCTACCATTGATTTTATTACTTTTGTATGTATATCATATTCCTTGTTTATTGAGCACGCTTCTTTGGGAACCTAATAAAGCTTCATGTTTCGAACTCCCTAGAGTGAATTTTCATAGAGGGGTGATTAAGTATATAATTCTTTCTAGGTGAGTAGGACAATTCATACATTCTTTAGCTTTCAATTTATTTTCCTTTCAGCTTGCCTAAATGATTCTACACTTTCTAGTTCAGATTTCAAGCTTTCATTTTCTTTTATCAGATTTTCAATCCTCTTATCTAAGTCTCTTTTTTCACCTTTCAACATTGATATTGCATTTTCATTGCCTCACCATGCAGTTCTTGACCGCAACATGCCATGGACAATTATACCAACAAAGAATGAAAAAGGCATTCGAAGTGAAAGTACGCCCTAGAGAATTCCAAAAACGATTATGATAATACAAATGGATCACAGGGGCAAGTGGGCTCCAAATTATGAAGGCACGTATGTGGTAAAGAAGGCATTTGGTGGTGGGGCACTTATTTTCACAAGAATGGATGGGGAGAAGTTACCTTTGCCAGTTAATTCTAACGCAGTTACAAATTTCTATGTATAATGATTCCATGATAGGGAATGCTTTTAAAGTGGAATTGACATTATTGTATTATGCTTTATTCAATAAATATTTTTCTTCATAAGGACGCTCTTAACATTAAAAATGCCTCCCGAAAATAATAAGTATCACAGACAGGTTCACGAGGTGTGAGTTTGTTCTTAAGAGATGTTGTGGAATTAATTAAAATGAAATGGGAAATATAATAAAATATTTGGGTCGCACATGAATTTTCACCCACACATTCATGCATTCAGCATCATGCATGCATCATCCGAGGGGTTCAAAGAAGAAAGGCATAACACACCATGCATCACCAATGCCCAAAAGAAAATCAGTTCAAAAAATACATCAATGAAAAAATTAAGAATTTAAAAAAAAAACATTTGTTTCGAGCTTGTCAAAGCCTAGTTTTCACACTAGCACCAAAGCCCAGTTTTCATCTTGGCACACAAGCCTAGTTTTCATCCTGACACCCAAGCCCAATTTTCATTCGGGCACCCTAGCCCAGTTTTCATCCTGGTACTCAAGCCCAATTTTCACACTGGCACCCAAGCCTAGTTTTCATCGTGGCACCCAAGCCCAGTTTTCACACTGGCACCAAAGCTCAGTTTTCACCGTTGACAACCTTGAGATTGTTATAAAATACTCCAACTAAATCCGGTTAGTAGTCACCTTTCGTCTAAACAAAAGTGGATAAACCTTGATGAACAAGTTTTCTTGGAAATATAAATCCTTCTCTTCTGAATAGAGATAACTCAAGTGATTTGTGTGGAACGACTTCTTTGACTCTTTTCTAATCAATAAATCTTTCTCTTGTAGTGTTGTCACTGATTTATCCTAAAGGACTTGCATTTCTTTCAGATGGAGGAACCCTTCTAGCGCGTTTTGATGAAGATAATGATGCCATGTTCACAAGATTCAATAAAAAAGATCTTATACAGCTTTTTAGGGTTTTGCTAATGACAAACAATGATACACAACATCATATAAACTATTTTCAATCAGACATTTGTAAGGGCACGAGCCAAAACTCACACATACTCAGGCCCATTTGAATTTTCAAAAATAGAAAGTCCATTACAGAGAATTAATCGATTTCATTAAACTCATAGTCGACTTAGTGTTTAATAGAGTGTTACTTAAAATAGAGAAACACACACATAACATATTTGACTCTATTCATAACACAATCGATTAACAGTCGTGTAATCAGATTTTCATACAATTCAGTCAATCGTATATGCATTCAACAAACATGCATACAACAATCATTCATATCAACATTTGTGATGCATGAATGTATGAAAATAATTCCTACAGTTACCACATTTTAGATACTCAAGAACATAAGATTTCTTCATTGTAGTTCATCCTTGAGTTTTGTACTGCTTCAACTCCAGCTACTTCCCTGCAAAATAATTGAATGATTTTGACGATGGTACACATATAAACTTGGGTCCTTTCTTGTTAGTTGCAGAAGGTTGTTCCTTAGGAATCCATTTGTATTTTCCTTTGGGAACTTCAACCTTTCTATAATAGTAGTTTCTTACATTGTGACCAATTGTATTGCAATAAAAATAGGCATTATTAATAACAGGTTTACTCAGATCAATAAACTTTTTTGAATTTATCCTATTACTTTTAGCCTTATGTTCAATACCTTGCCTATTGATTGCTCTTCTAGATGATCTTAACACAACATCTAATTTTTCTTTACCTTGAGTAAATTTAGCTAAAGTGCTAGTTAAGTAATCAATTTTCTCAATGTGCACAGGACAATTATCACACTTATTTTCAACCATTTGTATTTCTGTTTTAACTGTCTTTGCAAATTTCAAAGCAATTTCTAACTTATTTTTCAGTTTATCGTTCTCCTCTACAAGATTATTAATTTTGTACTCAGTCTTTTCTTTTAAAGGATAATTGATTTACCTTATATTTGATTCGCATGGCTTCTACATGAATTTCCTTAAATGCATCCAGTAGCATATCATACTTCACTTCTATCGGCTTATTTTCAAAATTATCATCATTGTCATAATCAGTGTGTACAGAGCATGCCATGAAACATAAGTTTGACTCCTCTTCAACACTGCAATCTTCATCACTTGAAGAATCACTATCACTGTTTTCCAAGGCTATATATGTTTTCCTTTGCTTTTTGTTTTTGTCCTGAGGGTACTTTGTGATTGCTTTCTGCTTGTTCTTCAAGTTTGGACAGTCAGGCTTGATGTGACCTTCTTTTCCACATTCATAGCAATGTACAGTGTTGCTTCTTGAACTCTTTTTTCCTCTTGAAGGACCTGCATTGTCAGTCGCATAATTTCTATTTTTCATGAATCGATAAAATTTTCTCACCATCATATTCATGATATCCTTTTCTAATACTTCTGCATCTGATTCAGCTTCAGATTCAGCCTTCTTGGAGGACTTCTTGCTTGTGGATTTGAGGGAAATTGATTTTTTCTCCTCAATTTCTTCTTCCTCTCTTAGCCTTCCAAGTTCTAGTTCATGCTCCCTGAGCTTGCCAAAAAGAGTTGCCATATTCATGTTAGTTAAATCTCTAGATTTTGATATGCCTGTTACCTTTGGCTGCTAGCTCCTATTAAGACACTTCAGGATTTTGATGTTGATCTCCTCTTTATCAAACACTTTGTCGAAAGCCATCAAGTGATTTACTATATGAGTGAATCTTTTCTGCACTTCGTAGATGGTCTCACTAGCCTCCATCCTGAATAGTTGCACAAGGGAGTTTTTCCTGGTACGCTTTACCTCATTTGTGCCTTCATGTGTCACCTCAAGAACTTCCCACATTTCTTTGGAAGTCTTGAATTGAAAATCTTGAAAAATTCATCCATGGTCAATGTAGAGGCAATAACATTTCTAGCTTTAACATCATATTGAGCTATATGGTTCTCATCCTGAGTCCACTCTGAAAAGTTTTTCAAAATAGTTTTTCCATTGATAATTTGAGTGGGCTCATATGGACCGTTAAGAGTAGCATCCCATACTTCTTTATCCACGGATTCAAGCAAAGTCTACATCCTGATTTTCCAAAAAGCATAGTTCTCACCAGCGAGGTGGTCTATTTGATGATGCATCTTCACCAAAGGTTTGAGAAGTGAAAGCCATTTCTCAGGATCGAATCGATTAAACGGAAATAGTAATCGATTTGATTTTTAAATATTTTATGAAAACTAGTTCTGGTGCCAATTGTTAAAATACAATGACTTAGTTTCTCACACCAAGAGAGGGGTGACTTGGTGAAGTGTAAAAATATAAGCTTTCAAAATCTATTTCACAGAATAAGATGCTTTTACACTTTTCTTGAATCGCAAGTTAAAAGATATGCAATGCAGCAGTAAACTTAATGGAATATACTAACAGCTTAATAGACTTAATAAAAGAGTGTAGGGATTAGAGAATTCAAATGCTGATTTTTATACTAGTTCGGCTTACCTGCCTACATCCAATGTCCTTCCAACCACGGGAAGCAAATGCACTATAAAGATCAAGGGTTTTACAACAAGTTTTTATAGAGACCTCACGTCAAAAGTGTAAAACACCTCTGTAACCCTCTAATCTAAATATAGGCAACAAACAAACAAGACCAACAACAAGAAACCCTTTTCTACTATTTATCCCTTTGAGGTACCCTCAAAGTCAAGAATGAAGTTCTTCTTTCTATAAACACCGCAGGAAATCCAAGCCAATCTTCAAAGATTGCAAATCCTAATCGCGTAGAATACACTCAGTTGTGCAGATTGATCAGATGTTCAAATCAGCAAGCCTTGCTTCTCAAGAAACCTCAAGTCTTTGATCACCATGGTCAACCTTGGTTCTTGGAGCTTTTCCTTTCTCTGTAAGATCACACAACGTTTTGTAAAAGATATGAAAGTGTCAAATGCACAAAAGTTCTTACAAAATTCAAATCAGCGTTAATTTATAGTAATATAGACACCAAACGCACTTTAATCGATTTAGCTACTAATGTACTCGAATACATCTTGCAGTTATAACAGACTAACATCAGTCAAGCTCATAAATTAAATCCACATTTAATACAGTCGACTCACAATAAATGCTTGGTCAATATATTTAAAAATATGATCGTTAAACAGTTATGTCAAGCATTCAACAAGTTTTCAAAATAACAACCAACTTAGTCTAATACAAATTACATGCAGTCGATTAAGAAAAATCACTTAGCACATTTTTGAAAAAATTTCTCTTCAAAATAACTCACAGCACACTTGATAAAAGTTTGTGCAAACACATGAGTTTTAATCGATTCATCCATAATGTAATCGACTTAAAATTTGGTATTTTGCTACACATTAAAGTTCAACCAAGTGCTTGTGGTTTTCCATTTCCAAAAACTTATGTCATGCATACACATATAAAATCTCATATTAAACACAGTGATATGCAATGAACAACACAACCATGTTCACAAATATGCTTATACAGATTTATCACAGTAAGCAAAAGCATATAACATGTAAGCACAGAACATGTAACACAGAATACTCATGTGTTATTAATTATGTGTTGTCATCATCAAAAACACAAATATAGCTGAGATTGTGGGTTCAGCTAAACCAGTACTCCCCCTGTCACAAGTTTTTGTCCACGTTACTAAAGACTATCTTTTTGTTTAGTCAAATGTGTTTTTTTTACTTATTTTGGTTTAAATTGTTTTTAATTTGTTTATATACTTTTCTTTCTAATTTTTAGGTCTAGTTATTTATTTTTTATATAAATAAACAGTTAGTACTAACTCGTTCCTTATAGTGTTTCATTCTTTTTGTATCAAAAGAAGGATTATGGCGGATCAATTACTTTACAGTCCAGAAATTGAAAGAAGAGTCTATAGGACAATACATACGTGATAACACTATCGCTGACGCAATCAAATTAATATTACTAAACTATAACAAATTTAGTATTGCTAAGATAGTAGCCAACAAAGTAGAAAAGGTAAATTCAACCCTAAATCGTCTCTCAATGAACATGGAATTGATTCTTAAAAAATTAATTCTTATGAAAACTGTACAAAAGGATTAGTAAAACAAAAACAATAAAGAAGATATAGATCAATAAAATATTGAAGAACAAAATAAAAAAAGATAGAAAGAAATAAATTTATAAAAATATTTAAAAGGATGAAAACAATGATAAAGAAAGTAGGTTAATTTCACTCTTTTTTCATAATAGGATTCACCATTTCAAAAATTATTTTTAAATTAATTAATGTCTTATATTTTCAAATTAATCAATGTAAATTCTCAATTAATATGTTGGTGTTCTCACTTTTAACAAAAGTATATTCTCAATTAAAAGCAAGAACTTTGTAGATTAATTATAGTAAATTTAACCAAAGTACATTCTCAATTAAATATTATTATGTCTAATCATGTCTATTCTTTTACCTCTTATATCAAGTAAAAAGCTAATTAACCAAAGTACATTCTTGATTAGTTCTTGTTAAGGTTTTTACCATTAATCAAAGTACATTTTCAATTAATGACAAAAACACATTCAATCACATGAAAGTTTCTAACTTTAATCAAAGTAAAATCTCAATTAAAAATAAAAATACTTGGACTCAAATGATTGATATGTTATATAGATTTAACATCATGCTAACTTGCTATAACGTAAACATAATTACTTTTATTTGATTAAGAAGCAAAAGACATAGATAAAAATAATACACAACAAGAATAAGAAATTACAACAAAATCAATCCTAAAGGCTTAGCACTCCATGTTATGTATAAATAACATGAAAACTGAAGAAGATAGGGTGTAGAACATGAGAGAAGAGAGATACGACAAAATTTGAACCCCAAAAGGTTCCTAAGTTCCCTTAATGTGTTTCCCTCAACCTCTTTATATAGAACTTAGATTGGGCTTTGTTTTGGGTTTTTCTGTTATTATAACTTTTTTTCTGATAATGTAATCTCCTCTAAATAACCCAACATCTTCAAAATATATTTGATTTGTGTGGAGATCTAAAGATATTTTAGAAGATCTTTGCTAAATTTAAAAAGATTTGGTAAATATTATCCTTTTATATTTACTGATATAGTTAAATAAGGTAATTATTTAACAATATCAAATAAAATATATTAAGATATATTTTTCCCAAATTATCTTTTATCATAAACATTTATCAGTTATCAAAGCCCTTTTTATATTAAAAATAGATAAAATTGCAAGATTCAATTGTTGTTGCTTGTTTCCTATTCTTGGCTTAGCCAAATTTCTTCACTTTTTCATGCTATGCTTGGATTGACTTCTTATGGTTGTGATTATTTTTTATTCTTGGATTTATCTTTAAGGTGTCATGAAACTTTAACCAATTTATTTTCACACCTCAATGAACTCAATTTAGCTACAACTGCACTAACACACATTAAAATATCCAAAGAACATTTATGCAAGTAAAAAGCTATTTTTAATATGTTTTTGTATCTCATGCTAAATAAACCTAATTATAACAAATCCTAATTAAAATATTCTATTAAAGTAAAAAAACCAATTAAAAATCCAATATTAAAAGCTAAATGAAGGCATAAATATGCACTCATGACACCCCCACACTTATCCTCTTGCACTCTTAGGAAAAGCTTAGTAATTTCAATACTTTATTCCGGATCAATATTCATATCAACATTAAACCAAAGGAAAAGAACTTCACTAAAAATTAATCAAATTTCTAAATCATGTTTTCATGAATCATGGGAATGAGAAAACTCTATTTTAAACAAATGAGTTAACTTTTTAATTTACCAAGAAATCAAGTATGAAAGGGATCGCTCAAGTTAAAATGTATATTTAGTCACCAATGCTTTCTTAAGTGTTTAGGCTTGTATTTGCACTCAAAATATTCATGTAAAAATTACCATAACTTGGCAAGATTCGAATATTCACATACTTTTCGAAAACATGCATTTAAAGATCATGGAGACTTTTCAAAGGTTGTAATGTGGCTAAGGTAAAGGTAGGAAAAATTTAGGATATAGAGGTTTTAAAAAATTTGGATAGAGAGAATTAAGGAGCAAGTATTTTGAAAAACAAATATATTATTTTCTTTGTTCACCTTTTAAGAAAACAATTATCCTTCCTTTTCTACATTTTTTTCCCACTTTAATTTTTCTTATCTTTTTTTATTCCTTTCACCCTCTTTTTTCCATGAAACTTTTTTCTTCCTTTTGCCATTTTTATTATTTTGTGGGTGATGTACTCACCCGTACATTTTATTTATCCTTTTCTTTTCAAGGTTTTGCAGTAGGTTTTAAGAAAAAGGAGTACTAGGCTTTAAGAAAAAGGAGTTAAAGTCTCAAAGAGGCTATCAATGGATTAATATTAT
The DNA here is from genome assembly GCF_016808095.1 of Vigna angularis. NCBI lineage: Eukaryota > Viridiplantae > Streptophyta > Magnoliopsida > Fabales > Fabaceae > Vigna > Vigna angularis. The sequence continues at coordinate 14,661,342 of NC_068973.1, read as the reverse complement.
GGTGGACTTATTTGGCCAAGTAGCTAAAAACAAGAAATGTCTCAATCATACCAAATAATGCATATCTACATAAGTTGTAGAACAAAAGAATCAAGCTAAATATTAGAGTATAAATAAAACATGAGCAAGTCACTCAAGAAAAATATTAATGACACACAGTGGTTCATCCATCATAATTAAGCTAAAAACTAAAAACAAGAAACCCCCAAACCCTTACTCACATCCCTCATTCCTCTCAACTCTTTCTCTTTCATCTCTTTCACTCCAACATTTTCTTTGTCATCCCTATTATAGTCCCAGTTGAAAAAATCAGAAACACTCCCCTAACCTTGATTCAACTACCTCACTTATCCAATTTTTTTCTTTCTCATCTCCATACTCTCTCTCACCCACACACAGTAACCCGCAACACTTCAATTTGTTGCTCTTGTTCTATTCGTTCATTTGTTTTCCACTTTAATAACAAATTGATTGATGATATTGATGTTGATTTTTAATTCGAGGGTTGTGTTATATCTTTTCCTTTGTGATTGTTATTAAATTTTGTCCTTAAATTTTAGAATTAGTAGTTTATCTTCAGAGAAATTTGATATTTTGACTATTAAGTTGTTCGGAAATATTTTCTAGAACAGAAAAATCGTTATGTGGAAAGGGGATTTCGGAAGGGGTAAGTTATTGTCCAGAAAATGGATTTCTGAAGTCAGCTCTTAAAAATAATTCTAAAAACATTTTTCGCTGAAAACTATATTTTGAAATATACTTTTCATCTTCCTGCATATAACTAATATCAAAACAAAGCAAGAAAATGAAGCTCTTGCACATCGTACTAAATGATTTAACAAAGCAAATTATTGAAGAGAAATAGAAAAAATTGTTGTTGTTGACTCTGTCCCCTTATTTAGAACAGAGACCATTGTTCGTTCCCTTTGGAATGTTTCATATTGATAAACATATTTTCATTTCATTTTTGTAAAGAGAATAAAAAATTTCTAAAAATTACACATCTTCTAGATTTGAGCAGATTGCAGAATATTGAGTAGTTTTCAAGAAGAACTGCATTTATATACCAACTAATTAAAAATCAACCAAAAATTAGTAAACTAGTCATATGAACATGTTAACTCTCAGTTGGACCAGAAAATTACTTTCTCAAGTAAATCACATCATGGAAGTTTATTTTAAACAATTCGCATCTCCAACTTGTTTGGTTAATATAAACATGATGTTGTGATTTATCATTTGTCGTAGAAGTGAAATTAAGAAAAACAAAAATGCACTAATTTTCAAATTGGAATTTAAACTTAATAAATAATTTACCATTACGCTCATAGTTTACTTCTACTCCTTTCATTCTATGATTTTATCAAAACTGATATTGAGAAAATAAATGTTTTGCAACTATTATGGGTTGATGATAACATCTTTTCAGGATGAGTTTCTTGTTTTTCTTTTAGTTTTGAAATTATTGTAGACATCAACATCATCAATTATTTTGTTATTAAAGTGAAAAACAAATGAACGAATAGAGCAAGAGCAACAAATTGCAGTGTCGTGGGTTACTATGTGTGGGTAAGAGTGGATGGAAATGAGAGAGAAACAAGTTAGATAAGTTACGAAGGTAGATTAGGATTAAGTGGGTGTTTTTGATTTTTTTTCATTGGAGCTACTGTAGGGATGATAGTCAGAAGGTTAGAGTGAGAGAGATAAAAGAAAAATGGTTGAGAGGAATGAGGAATGACAGAAAGGTGGAATTTCTTGTTTTTTTTTTTAGTTTTGAGAATGAAAATTATTCAAATACCTTTGACCTTGAAACTTATAATCCATAATATATGAGAGTATTTTTTCTTACTAAAACCCGGTACACATTGCTAAAATATACCAACTGAAAAAAAAAACGTAAACAAGTTAACAAACTCTTATATAGATATTTATATATATATATATATATATATATATATATATATAGGTTCATCTAAAATAAAAGAAATAAAATCAATATTATACACAAAATCATAATTACACACATATATATATACACACATAGGTGATCATGTGTTCAATTCTGATTTTGTGTATAATATTGATTTTATTTCTTTTATTTTAGATGAACCTATATATATATATATATATATATATATATATATATATATATATATATATATATATATATATATATATATATATATATATATATATATATATATATATATTTATACAAATATATATAGATATATTTATTTATACAAATATATATAGATATATTTATTTATACAAATATATATATATATATATATATATATATATATATATATATAGATAACGTATGATCACCAACCCAACAAGGAGTTCTAACCATCTATGTTACACTTCACTTTTGTAATACTTATCTTTTCTTATTTAATTAAGGATACCTAAGCTCCCCACCTTTTTAGATATTTATTTTTTTCCTAGGTCTTACCATGCTAAAAAGGCTTCATATAATCTCAAAAATATCCAAGTTACAAGAAATTTCAAACCTACGAAGCAAGTTAGTCACATACTGCACAAATAGGTAAACATTAATAATATTTTTCGCTGAGGGAGCTTGTCCAAGATACCTTTAATCTTCATCGGACATAATTTTCATTGGTCATTACTTCTATCTAAAAGGCTTATCGGTTCAATAGAAAGGGAACTTAGGCTTTTTGTTCTCATCATAAAAATGAGACCGATTAATAGGCTTACTATAACCCTAAAATTTCGTTCTTAGACTTCTTAAACAACTACGAGTAAGCACTTAACAGGCAAGTACCTAGCTGGCTAACTAAAGATAAATAATAAATGGGAGACTTCGAACGGGTAAGGTAGAATAGAGGAAAACACTAAGGTGTTGGCGATAAGTTAAAAGCTAAACATATCAACCTAAAGGCTTGGAAGCAACCTTAGCTATTTGAATGAAATTGCACTGGTTCAACATTAAGAAACAAAGAACACCCATGGTGAACTTGTCGAAAGATAGTTAGACATGGAGTTGAGTACAAAAGTCCATATACACATGGAAGAAGTCCTCTCTGTACCTTGATGGCCATGACATACATTGTTTATGACATAAACCACCATAAACTATATTGTATCCTTTACTTCCTCATTCTCAAAGAAATATATATTATTTAGCGACGAGTTTAGGATGGGCGACCATAGAAAAAAATTAAAGGTTATACCCACTTATAGTCTTTGTACAAAGGTAAGTCATTCTTAGCAAGCTCCTTAGGAGGATCTTCCTGATTATATTTGATTACCTTTTGGACTACCCTTGAGCCCGTGATGACGATGCACTAGAGGAAGATAAAGCTCAACTACTATCACTACTTGTCCCCTCACTAGAACCCACATTAGAACCACTATGAGATAAATTTGTTACTAGTCGATACTAAAGTATTGAAAACTTTTCTTAAAGATTCAGTAGCAAAGGAGATTCTCAAGAATAAAGGTGTTTAACTAAGATAAATGAGCCCTCTATTTATAGTAAAACGCTGGCTGCCTTTCATATTGTAATCCCTTATCTCAACCTTAGATCTCTTTAGATCTAACGACCAAAGGTCACGACTCTCTACCTTCTCAATGTCGCTTCATTTCCTATGCAACCTGACAACTCTTTATCAATCAAATATAATCAAGAATGAGACCTCGTTCCTTAAGACTGAGGACTACTATACCTATAGGAGGAGACCAAAGAAAATACAATTTTTCTTTGCACATGACGGCACCAGATACTAACACCATAGCGTCAGTCTGAAGACTCAAATATAGACATATCAAGCCTAGGGGGATAGTGTACCATATATGTTCGAGGACATCTCGGCCACCCATGCCTAATGTACTTGACCCTTATGATATGAGCATGCATTATGACGGCTTAGCCGATCGGCCAAAGCAACTTCTACGAAAAGCGTTAACCAAGTTGACTAATTTAATATAATGATTAAGGTATGATAAGTAGATTGATTGACCAAAGACTAATCAAGGTAATGAGCTACATGGGTCAGGCTCACCCAAGTAAAAAGCTCATAAACATAGTATAAATACCACAATTTACGAGGTACATTGATTATGTTTATTAATTATTGCATTTACTACCATCTAATACACTTGGTTGACTTAAGTGTTGGAGTGTCTTATACAAATATAACCTTCATTTGGCTTGAGGACGACTACCTAAACACCTCAACCTAAAGTGTGAAATTGAAACTAGGAATATTTGGAGTTAAAGTCTTTGCAAAGTATATTTGATTACATACAAACAAGTTTAATGAAATATATTAACCATTTGATTGAATTTGTTTATATTATTTAAGTCGTTTCTACATAGGAGGTATTTGTATAGTAAAAAAGTTAAATTTAAATAATCTGATTAAATTTAACAATAATTTATTTATTTAATTCGATTTGTTTTATGCACTTCTTTTAGTCTATAGTATAACCTTTTTTAGATTTACACATATTAATCCTCTTAGATGAACATGATCTTTTACAAATATATCAAATGGCTAAAAAGCAGACGATTTATATACACCCACAACGTACGGGTAGGTATAGTGATCATCATCGAAATAAATGTGTTTGGTTTATATCTTCAAACCTTTTTTAATATATTTATTTTCACTTTATTCACTCAATGATGGACAAATATGAGTTCAATATCTTGAAAACAACAGAAAATGTATTCATATTATATTAGAAAGTAGGTGGACAATAGAAGACAATTTGGAAATTTTTCGTCCTTTCTGTCTCTCTCTCTCTCTCTCCCCATCAAAATTAATTCCGCGGAAAAAAAATGATTGATCACACATATTTGGGCTGCTGATCTGTGTCCGCTTTTAGTAGGATGTCGCCTTCTGAACAAGATATGAAAAAAAAATATGGAGGAGTTTGTTCCAAATGTCTCACAATGTTGAACTTTAGAGTGGGGATAAACTCGATCAGAAAGAAACGTTAGGCGTCGGAAATGCAAAATTAATAATAGAAGAAGCACTAGCCAAACCAAAGAATTGATGGGGCCACCACAAAGAGAAGAAATAACAATAATAATGCAAATAATAGTTATTCATGCGTCTCAAGATAAGCATTCTAGGGCATTACGCAAATTCTTAAAAAGTTTCCTATGATTGTCTTTTGATGGAGATAACCTTCATGCCATGCACCAAACAAAAACACAAAACATACACGGTTAGGTGTGCACACAATCTACTAGGAACAAAGAGGGAGATAAGGGTGATGTAACAAAGCACTTCTTTTGGGAGAATTTAAAGCTCCTCAAGTCATCTATCAAACACGTCTTCTTCTAATGCTTTAATTATCTCTTTCTATTCACATACATCAATAAAATGAAATGTGTTCGTTACATTTTTTTCCTTTTTAATGTTTTCTAGTGGTTAACCTCGAGTTGGTGCCAATGATTGCATCATAATGTGTCCTAGATAGATATGATTTTGGTGATTAGTTTGATTTTTGAAGAAGTATTGTTGCACCATGTGTCCTGCATAAACTTTTGGGCGGGCCAAGATTACATCATGCTTTATTTCCACCATATCTTACTATTCCTCCTACTTTTTTGTCTTCTGCCGTACAGTTACGGTGAAAGGAGATTCATAGCTTCTGTTCAACTCATTTTGCGACACTTCAACGATGGAGATTGGTTTTCCTAGTAATAACCAATTCAACATGAACCCATGTGCTACTTACCTTTGTAGTCTTAATCAAGTGCTCATATTTTAACCATTTCTAAAGTTAAGATTAAAAGAATAGAGATAAAGGTGTTTTTATATATTTAACCTACTTTAATTAAAAGTGAACGCATGCATCATTGTTTACTCACTCTAGAGGAGCTCAATCCTCAAAAAAATCTCATGCAACGTTGTTAATTTCAGATATCTTCAAGATGCACATGCTACCATATCAAGCAAGATATTGTAGATTTGAACACAACGCACTAATGTGGATCCCTTAAGTATCATTGCGTAGTTAGAATTTGTTTAGTTGAGTATAATACAAAATATCGGCACCCAAAATAAAAATATCTCGTGACCATTTTGGTTTCAACCATTTATGCTATAATGAGTTGTTTCATTCTTCATTGTAGATTTTTTAGAGACTTCACACCCTTTGTTTTTCCCATCACATTCTCACCAAATTTGATGCTGACAGTGTACAGTTATCAATTTGTTGAGTGAAGGCGACTTCAATGGACAATACAAATGCAAAGACTTTGGAGTTGGGCTCTAAATGTGGAAATCAATTCAAGTTTCATTTCCTACGGCAAATACTTTGAACTATTTCTTGCCATGTCACTTCAACCAAATTCATGTTTGAACAACCTCAAATCAACAAATGACAAATATATAGTAAATTAAAGGATTGAATATTTTTATTCTCCAAAATTATTAATTTCTTTTATTCGTTAATGAAAACAACTAATTAAGGGTCTCCATGTTTTTTATGTTATTTTTGTTTTCGTTTGTATTATTGTCAAGTATCATTTGTGTGGTTTGTCTGTGGTAGATTAATCTTGCATAATAATTATATGTAATTTTTCATAAATTGTAATTTAAGTTTTTTTCATAAAATTTACTTGTATTTTTTCAATAATTATTTTTAAGATCAGATTAGTTTTTTACATATTATGACGAGTCGTCATTTTAATTCACATAAAGTAAACAGTAACATAGATATAAATGGTTTGTTAATGTAGCTAGTTTGAGACATATTCTTGATGTAACAGGTGGAAAATGAAATTTGTTAATGTAGAATGCTAGAGAAATGGTTTCACAGACAGGGAAGAAAATGTGTTACTTTTGTGTTTGCATAATTTTAACTTGTTTTAATCAAATGTTAATCTAAAATAAACTTAAAAATTTAATATCATTAAATTAAAATTATTATATCCATTTATTTATAGAATCTAAAGATAAAAATGTATTAAAATTTAAAAGAAAGACAAATTCCAATTTAAAAGAAAGAAACTAAACCCTTTAAATAATATCACTTTCTACACTTTTTCTCCTTTCTTTCCTTTTCTAGTAACTTCAATCCTAACAGCTTGAGGACTATTGTTAGAACATGACCTCATTACTACCCATCTGAAGATAAACTCACTAATGAAGAATAAACAAAAGAAGCATAAAAAAAAATTTATACGAACCCATCTATATAATGGTAGCCCTTGTATTTTTCAATAACAAAAGTAATAACTTCACTTATTCTGAAAATTTTAACTTAGATACAAATCATATATCATCTACAAACGAGATAAAAATATCATGACACATTAAGATAAAAATATCCAAATGACTACACAAATTATCCAAGAATGTTTGTATCATTATAGACAATGGATATTTCACCCATTGTCGGTCGTTCATTTTATCATAGTAATTCAACCATTAATTTTAAACATCTCAACCTGCATCAAAAAGTTTCACCAATTTAATTTTTAGACACATTAAAATTATTATCACATGCAAAACAATATAAAACAGTTTGAATAAAATTTTAATTAGAACACAAATGTCACCAATTAATCAAACAAAAATTATTTTAACAGAAACTAAATCACAAGTTTCTGCTTTAAAACCCTGGTCACATCCTCTAAAATCCTTCAAATTTATAACTAGAATCTTTCGAAGAATTTCTTATCGCAGTTTTCTCTAGATAGTCAGTTTTTTTTATGGGAAAAAGGCAAAGAGCCGAGGGTTTAAAATAAAAAGAAACTAACAAGACATTATTGTAATAATTAAATTCAGGCGATTCAAAAAAGAATAAATATTGAAATACTGAAATCACACATTAACCATAATAGAGGAAATAAAAAAGTAATTTAAACTACAAAGAAAACTATAGATGTAATCCCATTAAAAACTAATGTAAAATAACTCCCAAGACTAGAATGTCGAAGAAACTTGCTAAGAATTGTTATATCTATTGCTGCATCCATTTTCTCAAAGAGAATGTCCGTAAATGCAAAGCATTCTGGTATAACAAGTTACAAATGTCTCGTCCAAAAAGGTAAAAGTATATATAGACTATAAAAAACCTTTAATCATTTTAAAATAGAATAGTCTACTGATTTTCCATCGCGAAAAAATCAATAGTAACAATAATTGATCATTCCAATCCAGTGTCCCTGAATACTAGCAAAAGATTAAACAGTTTTTCAGTAACCAGCACAACTCAGATGAAAACTCAAAATAAGTCGTTGCATATTTGTTTGAAATTTACGATGAAAAATATATCAAATTGTCTAGATAAGTTTAGCCCAATCAGGATATGGACACTCGTACGCCCATCCAGGCCCCGTGTAGCGAATACAATGAAGCCATAGACCATCTTCATCACCATCATATCTGCAATTATAAAAACTCGACAAAAGAAAACTTAATGGTCAAGCTATCTGAGATTCACAAGGATAGGAAGAAAAGAATCTTCAGAATTACAAGTTTCAAGTCTTGCTATAGAACAAATAAAAAAAATTATATATTTCCAATCACAAAACAGAATCTTCAGAAATACATAAAACAATCACAAAACAGCCAAAAACAGAAGTATAAATATGGAAAGTTAAGACACGATATTGCACCAAAAAGACAATAATACTTATTTAGATACAATGGCATCTACAACGTCATATTCACTCAGAAAGAGCTTTTTGCTACCAAAACACAGCCTAGAGCAATAACAATAAGCAACGTAAAGCTCCTACTTCGTTCCAATAAATATTTAACCAAATTCTAATATCCTTATGTCCTAAGATAAGAAGCAGATAAATAGTAAAACCTGTAATGGCATGTTCTATTTTTCTCTAATTATGCTTTAATATGATGTAATACTGAAAATGCTTGACTACGATAAAATCTATGCTCAACCAAATCATTATGGTCTGCCCGTTGTACTTTAGAGTTTAAACAGCTACACAGACTTGAGTACGAACAAATCTACTCTGAACTTTCTTCAAGTCACCCATATATCTTTTTCTTTTTACAATTTACAATATACAAAGTAGCAAATATTGTTTTCTAAGATAATGGGTTTCTTACCCTTTGGGTGCCAAATTTGGACAATTTGTACACATGGGATCAATGCTAAAATCTTCATTGGAATTTTCTTCGCATGCATTGAGCACTTCATCAAGATCTGATGTCAGAGAAACATTAGATATGCGAGCTGATCTATCAGCACTCCACCCTTTGACAGATCGATCAACAGTTTGTTCTGAGAGGTACAGCATGTCGTTGGCTATTGGGTGCCCTGAATACTGTAAATGAACACGTATCTACACCAGAGGTGTATACTATGTTAAGCACCATATATAAATTATAGTCAATTGAATAAAACTAAAGTGTAGGATGTCTTTGGTCAGTTGAATTAATATTTCCAATCCAACATATGTCGTGTTAATCTCATCTCCTGTATTCCATAAGTTGTACAGAACAACGACAGTCATACATTTGTCTGTACAGTGACAGAATGGCTGGCAAGAAGCCTGCTTTACAATATGTTGTCATTGACTATGTAGCATGGATACTGACAAGGATACACGACAGACACGGACAAGGATACCAACACTTTGACATGTGTGGTCTTCAAAATATAGGACACAGGAACACAGATCTATATATTAGATCAATATGAATTATTTCATTTAACAACCAATATTTATATACTCAATCATCTATAAACAAGATTAGTCAAATATAATAATCTGATCATATTGTTACCTAATACAAGAATGCATCTAATCCATCTACCTAATATTTTAAAAGTGAAAAGTAATGATCATATAATATTTGTTCCATATTTCTACAATCATAATAGAAACTTATGCAATAAGTTTACAAGCTTATGCGTTTTTAGAAAATTATTGTATGTCTTTATTAACATTATGTTGACCATGTCAAAGACAAAAAAAATGTCTATCAAATTGGACACTTTAGTGATAAGTGTCTTATGAGTGTCGTATGCACCTCGATGTCCAATATAGATTGGTAATAGAATCTTTTTTTATGATTTCTATTGGAGGTTTACACTAGGTAGCAATGTTTACACCAAATACCAAACATAGAGAGCACGATATGAAGATATTAAATATGCAGCTTAATATTGTATGTCTGATCATATTGTTACCTAATACAAAAATGCATCTAATCCATCTACCTAATATGTTAAAAGTGAAAAGTAATGATCATATAATATTTGTTCCATATTTCTATAATCATAATAGAAACTTGTGCAATAAGTTTACAAGCTTATGCGTTTTTAGAAAATTATTGTATGTCTTTATTAACATTATGTTGACCATGTCAAAGACAAAAAAATGTCTATCAAATTGGACACTTTACTGATAAGTGTCTTATGAGTGCCGTATGCACCTGGATGTCCAATATAGATTGGTAATAGAATTTTTTTTATGATTTCTATGGGAGGTTTACACATGATAGCAATGTTTACACCAAATACCAGACATAGAGAGCACGATATGAAGATATTAAATATGCAGCTTAATTTTGAATAAAAAGAAAAAGGAAATCTAAATCAGCAACTATTTTCCTACCTGATGAGTACGGCCAGTGATAGGTTCACATAAAACAATACTTTGAGTTCCATTAGTACTAATCCGAGTAAATTTTGTACAGGCAGCCTTCCCCTTTGCGGAGTCTCTGACCTTCATTAAAAAAGATATTTTCATTCAGATATCCCATTAGATACTTGTCTTTCCATTTATCAAGAACAAATGCCTCAAAGTCACTTTTCCTTGGACAATGTTAGCTACTATTGAAACATAATAAAATAAGAATACCCAATATAATCACCAACATTTTGTTTTAGCTGTCATATGCGTCCATGTTTTACACATCAGATCATTTAGCAAAGACAAAGGAATCCATGATGTTTGTTCTATTTGCATCTCTTAGGATGTTTAACCTTTTTGAGTTGGAATATCTATTTCCTTGAACTCCAAGTCTATAACACATTGCTCTAATTCTGATATACATAATTTGAACTATGACAAGCAATTCTGTTAATAAAAAGAGCCAAAAGTACCAGCAAGAAAAGGCTCCTTGCTACAGACAGAAGATCATTGTAAAATGCCTTCCCCTTGCATGCAAAGAGACTTGTTTCAGATTCTATATCAGTCCTAAGTAGTAGCTAATCAACAAGATGAAGGGTATAGAGACAAAATAGTATTAAAAGTATGCTCAAAAAGTTCCATAATATATTCTAGAAAAAGAAAGAAACAGCTAACCATACAAAAGAAAGGTTGCTTAGCAATTATCGCAGATGCTAAAAAAATAACTAAAATAATACATCATAAAAGTGTTTTTCCTTGAATGCATTAATATTATAATTATAAATATAGCATGTTTTTCCTACATGGGTTCGTTCTTCTCCCTTCGCAAATCCTTTAAAATAGGAAACATGTTGATCACAAAGAAAGTGACATTTTTATAATTATTAGTGAAAACATATCAACTGAAAATGAAAACAAAAAACAATCTAAATGCATCCAAACATTCAATAACAAAATATAATGTAGGATCCCCCGAGGCCTCACCTCCGCTGTGCTCCTTCCTTCACGTGCATTATATTCAATATTGGCATCAACAATGAGCTGAAAAGTAAAACTTGGTCAAATTAGAAAATTATGAAATTTTAACTCCGAATTTAAATATTAATAATCTATATCTAAAATATATATATACTAGGCAAATTAAAGTTCAGACTGAAGTTTTAGTTAACCATGACCCATTTGGAATTTTGCTTTTATTTTTTACACTCAAATGTTAGGCATCACTGTGAATCTCAACCCCAAAGTGCCACAATCATATGTCATCATATGAAAAGCTACATATAAAGAAGAGCGATATGCACTGATTTTCTCAATTTCACAATAAACAACTGTTCTGCCCAAACAGTTTCTTCTTCATATGCTACACTGCATGTTGCTACCTGCATTTACTTATTTAACCACAACCATCATCTAAAACTCTCATGACCATGGCCAAAGCTTCTTATAGGTGGGTAATTAATGCCTCTCAAACAGAGCTTTTCAATTTAGACCCATGGATAGACACATCTCAGATGTGATCAGCTGCCTTCTTTAAGAAAAAGAAATATTCAAAAGATCAACTGCTTCCACAATTTCATCAGATAAGACGGTCATTTACTACTGCATGAAGTTCCTATGTGCAATAGTAAATTACTCGATTATTCAATACATTCACAAAGTAACTTCTTACTCCATGTCTGGTGTTAGAAACTTGGATAAGTGGCAAATACATCATTTACATTTATGAGCAGACCTTGCTAGGGATTATGGATCATAATACACTGGTATCATGTTACTCCAAGGTTAATACTACCATTTGAGAAGTTTCGAAAGCATTTATGGGTAAAGTTAAGAAAATTCTTCTAAATTGATTGCAAACTAATATTCCCAGTTCATTTTATGTATCGTTTTGGAACTATCCTGAAAATACTTGGATCTAATTAAAATACATAGTTTTTCTCATTACTCATAATTGTTATTCAATTGCAATTTGCAAAACTGTCAGAAACCCAAGAAGCAGAAACAGAAACTAACATGCCTCAATATCTTAAAATCAAATGAAGTACATGGTAGAAAATGTGCAAATATAGTCAACACTTATGTAGATAAGCTAGACTCTAGCTTTTAGTTACTTTTCCTTTAGTTTTTGACTGTGAATCTAACATTTCAAACACTAACTGACTAGAAAGAGGATACTTCCCATCATGTTCTGCAAATGTCAATCTAGTTCTTTAGAAAGCCATATAGTGCACCAGGCCCTGACTAGGTAGGAGTTTGGGGAGAAATGCTGAGTGTGCCTTCTCCCACATACATAGAGACTGTTTTTAGGATCATGAGAGAGAAATTATAAGGTTCACCCTCTAATTATACCAAACTATGTTAACGAAAGGAAGAAGGAAATTATATCGTTAGCATATATGAACAGTTACAGGGTTTGTCTTCAACATACTCCCTATTTCATTTATTTGATATTCTAGCAAAACAGAATGTTCCATTTTAAAAATCATTCTATCAATGAAGCATTAAATATTATTTATTCGTATTTATATCCTTAACCATTATTATGATGTGATAAAAGGAAAAAATTAGATGAGAACCTAATTAATATGCAAGAAAGAGGATGTATTCGGAAATAACATAATAAGCTTTACAATATTATAATATAGCAATAGCATTTAGTAATTCCAATGCCAAGACCTTCAAGGTCCATCAAAATAGGATGCAGAAAGTAATAAATACCAAGTACGGTATATGTAACACATCTTATCCAGACCATATAAAAATACCTTATCCTCAGGAAATTCTCCAACTACTTTTGCTATATACTGTTTGTGGACTAAACCAGCTTCTATCTGTAACAATTAAACTCTATAGTTATAATGTATAAAAAAATTCTATTACAGATATAGTCATTATACATAAAACAGAATAAATTATGAGTTACAAGCATGTCAAGACATTTTTCATATCACAAAAACAAAAGATGGACCGGTTCTTGTTTTGGGGATTCACGTGGGTCAGGTGGTGGATTGTCTAATTTTCGTTCCCAGGGGTTTTTGGGTCATGGGTTACAAACTATGGGTCGAACCCATAATGTTCAAAATAGTGATGGGGTCTATGTGAAAGGAACAAAAGAGGGCCCAGAATAAGGGATAACTAATTTGGGCCCAAAAGATGAAATAAAAAATGAGAAGAGGCAACTTGGACCTAGAGACAAAGGCAGCATATGCCATATGTCCTACCAACAGTTTGTTGAATGTCAAAAGAAAGAACTATGTTACAAATGTGGGGGTCCCTTCCATCCTAAACACCAGTGCCCAACAGCCGACTTCGCATCATGATGATTGAGGATGATGAGTTTGAGGAAGGAGAGATGCAAGTGATGAATGGTGAAGAAGATGAGGGAGGGGAAGTGGTTGAGCTAAATGTTATGAGTTCAATGGGATTGTCAATGACAAGGCTTAGAGAAGTTAGAACCATGAAGTTGAGGGGGAAGGTGCAAGGGGTACCGATTTTGCTGTTGGTGGATAGTGGGGCGACTCAATTTTATCTCCCATAAATTGGTGAAAGCTATGGGGATGAAGGTGGACGAGACCACTCCTTTGCATATCAAGTTGGGGGGTGGTTTCAAGGCTAAAACTCAAAGAGGGTGTAATGGAGTGAGGATACCAATTGCTGATTTGAGGGTGGAGATTGATGCTATGGTTTTTGATCTTGATAGCATTGACATTCTTTTAGGAATGACTTAGTTGAATTCAGTGGGAGAGATGCGCATAGATTGGCCTAAACAAGTCATGTGTTTTAAGCACAACAATCAATGGGTTGAAATATGAGGAGAACAAGTTGGAGGTATTCCTTTCTCTGCATTTCAAAGTTTGCTGGGAAGAAGCAAGCTGTCAAGGGGTTTTTCATGACATCAGAGGCACAAATGGTAGATGTGAATTGTCATCAAAGCGATGATGGAGCCAATTTGAGTGGTGAGGAGAATCAGGAAATGCAGCGGTTGTTAGAGCAATTTGCCAAAGGGCAAGAGGACAATGTTATTGCAATACCACTTCTAAAGGAGGAGGATGTTTTTATTGATGTGATTTATGAAAGAGATGGAGCTAATGAAGATCCCTTCAACTTATATTTTAATTTGAATGATTCATATTAGATGGTTATTGTTTAGGTTATAGCCATCTGGGTGTTCTTTGTCTTGGACTTGGTAGTTGGTATTTGATGATTTGGTATTTTGTTTAGGCTACTTAGACTTGCCTAATTATGTATTTAAGTTGTTTTGTTTGTCAGTCATGAGTTCTGACTTAATTGATATGGTTTCCTTTTTATGGCTTATGATGAACTTAAGTTTAATTAAGTATTTTAAAGTGTGACCTTGTGACTAAATATTTTTTTAATTATTTATATTGTTTGTAGAGTACATCTCTCATATCTATGTAGGAGTAGGATCTACAATATGTATTATCATCCTAATTCACGATTTAGAGAGTCCCTCACGATTCCAACCATAATGTCAATTTTGACTGCCTTGGCTCAATAAAGGAACAAAGTTGCCCATTGGATGTCATGTAAGTATTAAAATCAAACAGTTTAACCTTTTATTTAATATTAGAAATTAAATATTCTCTAAGAAGAAAATATTGTTAATAGCAAAAGAACGTCACTTCCTAAACTCACCTGTTGCCTAAAGATGTCAGCTTTTGCAGCATTTCTCGCCAAAATAAGAAGCCCTGAGACAAGGCGATCCAGACGATGAATAGCTGAGATGATCATGTCAAGGTAAAATTGAAAATACAAATTGATATACTTTGAAAAATAAAGGGAAAATGTAAGCACAAAATGGAGACAGGAGACACCACAGAGGCTTGATAAGGTGTGAAAAAATATTAAGGGCAAGAAAGAAGCTACATTTTATGCTAATTGGAAATGTTAAACCATATCAGCAAATGACATTTATCTCTTCCCCAGAATGCATTTTTGGATACGAAATAGAGGTGCCAGGCCATGCTCAGCTTGAAGAATGCCAACAACAGTGTTCTTCCGATATTGACCACATGGGTGTACCTACGTAACAGCTAAAATTCACAGCTTTAGCCTATACGAAATATAGAGCAAACTACCATCAATAAGTATATCACCATTACATAGGTATCTAATACAGAATTTACTAAAGTTCCTGACTTCCTTTTGTAGAACCGAAGGAAATAATTTAAATGATATAATGGAATCAGTTTTTTTCATTGCGTTTAACATACCATTAGAATTATGATCTACGTTTCAATCACAAATAGCTCTATATAAACAGGTGTTAGAAATATTATCTAAAATCCTTAATGTTTCTTCACCAAACAACTTGAACTTCAGGGAAAATTAATTCATAACAGAACTTATTTTCTGCATAATTATTTTACTTCACATGAGTTATTACAGTTTTACACATAGGCACAGCACTAACCCATTTGTTAATGCATACTTACAGGAACAGATGCTGGCTTACAAATAGTTAGCACATCTGGTTCATTTTGAAGAATAACAACATCACAAGCCATCACAGGTGGTTCATGCCTGAAACCTCAGTGGCATCAGTTGCAAGGTTTACTAAATCCACAGAATGAAAGCATAAAGTTTAAAACCAAACCTGTGTAAGAAATGGCTTATCTTTTGAGAAGGTTTAACTACGTATGAAACTGGTACAATCTCACCATCTACTTGAATCCTTCCACATTTCACTGCACTAACCTATAATGTTAAACACAAACAGTCAATTAACTAAAACTCTGGGGCAACATCAAGTTCACTGAGCTGAACACAACAAGTGTTGTATGAAGTCAAATATAAAATCAAATATATTTATTATAAAATCAAATTTTTATTATAAATTCGAGGTATCTGTCGACGACTCACCACGGTACCACACTTATCAGGAACCACATCAAATTTCACACCCTTAACGTGACTTTCTTGTTGATTGAGTATTGAATTATAATGAAAGGTTTGTCATAAATTATAACTACTTAAAATACCAAACTTACGATTACACAAATCATCAAAATAAAACATAAATGAGAAGGCGTAATTCTTACATAATAATCATAAGGCCGACCTTTAAACTCCTCAGCAAATAAGTCTACAATGGTTTTCCCCGCCCACCGATTTTTGACCTGCAACAACAAATTGACCATTTATGGGGTTTAATAGGGGTTTTACAACATGTAGAAGAGAGATTCTTAAATAATAAAAAATTGAATAAGGAAAACAAAACTAATATACGTGAGCGATGAATTCAAAGTAGTATGGTCTAACGAATCGTATTCCTGCACAAATTCCAACAAGGAAAGAAAAAAGAAAAAAAGGGTCACGTTCTATGTTCGTAGTAACTTTTCGTCCTTATCACTGGAATATGTAGAACGTCTAAGATATTGGATGTTACCGTTTCGAAAGACGTAATCGTGCGGGTGCGGGGGATTCGCTGGAGTCTGCCACACGATATCCATGCCCTCCTCCTCGCCTCCTCTCTTTCTCTTCATCTAACCCCTTCGCTGTACGTAAAGAGAAGAAGATTGCAATTTGGCTGCCAAAACGACAGTCTTCACTACGTCGCTGCGGCCGATAGATTAAACGACATCTTTGAATTGTGGACGCCTTTGCATGCCCTGTCGTTTCAATTTGGTAGGTAATTCGGAATAATATTCGAAAAAGTTTGTATTATAGATTAGTTAATTAATCTGAAAAATAATTTTTGTATTTTAAAATATATAATTTAGAATATATTTGTTATTTTATATTATAATTTAAAATACAAAAAAGTATTTCAAAATATACAATTCAAAATATATTTATATCATAGGTTATACAATTTAAAATGCATTTTTTATTTTATATTTTATAATATAAAAAAATTGTATTCTAAATACAGAATCCAAAAATTTATAGAATGCAAGTCATGGAAGTGCGGGAAGAAATGGCCTTGTAAAGCATCTTGTTTGGTTATAATATTTTTTGGTTGTTGCTTCTTGCATGTCGATTTTTTCTTCCTGCACCCGTATAATTTTTAGTCTCCCCATTTTACCTTTTAGAAATATTTTATTAAAAACCCTAATTTCTTATTCTTTGTTTCTTCTTGTTCCAGTGAATCCTTTGCCTCTCTTTGGTTTCTTTGTTTCGACTTGGTTCTTCCTTCACCAATGAAGCATTCGTTTTGCACGTGGAGAACCCAACACCTCCCTCGTTCTTCCTTCTTCAATGTACACCCATGAGATAAGATTTGGACCTTTTCATTTCGTGTTTGAGTACACACACGTATGTAGTTGTTTATACTTTAACAATACAGTAAAGATAAGTCTTAATTTAAAATTCATCATAAAATAAGTTAAATTATATCAGTTACAAATTTAATAAAATTAAGAGTTTCATTAAAAGTGACAAAATTAAAAGCTACATCAAAAGTGAAGCTAGACAATCTTATATATTAGGTTTTCTTTTTTAAGTCAAAGAAAGTAAAGGTGAATTTTTTTCTTATTTCTAAAACTTCATAATTTATCAAAGTTTACAAAATCATTATTCGAATGAATTTGTAATTGAATTAAACTATTCATAATTTTAGATTTTCATAAATCATAACTAATCATGTCAAAAAAAAGTCAAGATAAGAAAAAGAAAATTATGATAATTTGAGTTGAAGATCTCACTATTATTAATCTTTCAATGATCATATTTATATTGAGTTCAAACTTATAATTAGACTTTCTGATTCAAATGCATTTCCACTTTTCATAAGTCACAAAATTAAGATTTTATTTTACTCTCAATCCACTTGAAATTAACCAACTAAGTGGATATTAAAACAAGTTTCATTATGCAATTAAGCAAAGAATACATTAATTAATCAACCCTACTAATTAAACATTTGTGAGAACATCAAACCACAACAACCCAAAAACATTAAGATTGAAATAGAGGCTATATTTTGTGTACGCATTAAGATTGAAATAGAGGCTATATTTTGTGTACGCATGGCCATATTTTGTGTTCATTTAATAAGTATTGATTAAATGATTAAAAGCAAACAAAAATAGAAAACGTGATTGAACAAAAACTTCAAAGCTTCATTTGCATTCTCCTCAAGAAATCAACTACAACTTTAACTAGCTCTGGAGATGGACTTATAATACAAATATAAATGAAAATACATTAAGTAGTGTAGAGAAGAGAATGTGAACCAAATAAGAAAAATGTGAAGAATCCAAATGGGTGCTCTCCAAAGACATGAACAACCAAGTGGAGAGAGTGTTTATGTTTTCAAAAACTAAAATCCTATACGGAAGCCCCCTTCCAAGTGGTCCATATTAGTCTTAGAGGCTAAAACCTAATCTACTTAGGAATGCATGAACAACCAAGTGTAGAGAGTGTTTATGTATTCAAAAACTAAAGCCATATTGTTCAAGCGGTGCAGCGGAATGGTTAGCGTGAACAACAAACCAAGAGGGAGTGAATTGGTTTCTTATCGCAAATTGTGGCTTTAGTAATTTTTCGTATTATTTAAATTCTTGAATAACAAATTAAAACAAATAAGAGAGTAAGGAAGAGAAAAAATTGCACAGATGATTTTTATATTGGTTCAGATCACAAAGATCCTACATCTAGTTGTTAATCTCAAAAGAGAATTAATGTTTCACTATCACAAACCAACAAACTGTTACAATCACAAAGAAAATAATAAAGTTTAAGGTTAGGACACCTCTCCTATTACCACAAGAGATGAAACTCACTTCCCTTGAAACCCACAAGGGATGAACACCTCATCCGAATGCTTCACGAAGGATGAGCACCTCTTTTGAATCTTCACAAAAGATGACAGGATTTAACTCAGAAATAACAACACTCAATCACAACTCCCGTGAAAGTTCTAGCTTTATGCCAATACTAAGTTCTCAAAGCCACAAGCACAAGGGTTACACAAACCCTAGAACAATTTATCACAACACACAACAGAAAAGATAAGATTTTCGAATTTTGTATTTTAGAATGAGAGTCCTAATCAAATATATAGAGATCTCACTCAAGGATACCTCCAAAAAACAAATTCACGTTAACGAAAAGAATTTAACTAATCTTCATATTGTTGACACTCATCCATTTAAAACAACAATTTCTTTGGATGACGATCCTCTAGTTGACAATGTACATGCAATTTGGGAAGATCACAATGAGGGAATATACATATGATCAATCTATATCATTATGTATGAATTTCATATTTGTTTTCAAATTTATGGCTTTTGTTAAATAATATATGTTATTTTATAAGTCTTTTATTAATCTTTCTTGTTATTTATTGTGACATATATATGATTAAGGCACCACATTCATCAGGGGATGAAGTCCCCACTTCTAGACCCACCATAGGAGCGACTAGGTTAAGACAACTTATACTTAGAAGAAATGCAGGTGAGAGGACACCTGTCATTGTTGACATAGTCACCGATGTAGCATCTGGTCCAAATGCAGTTTTTAGGTCATACCTTGGAGTATTTGCATGTGATCGTATCTTTATTCTTACTCCATCGTTTGATCATGTATTTGAAGTTGATCGGAACCTAATCGGGCAAGATCTATTGGTAAGTTAATTAATATTGCTCCAAATTCTAGATTATTTATATTGATAAATTTGTATTGATATAAGGTTGTTTTCTTTATTGCATATGAAATTTGATATTCCAAATGTCGCAACTTTAAGAAATTAGTGTTTATCTACAATCGCTGAAAGATTTCGGGGTTTTAAGACAAAATTGACATCAATATATATCTTTGGAGCAAAAAAAATGAAACTCCATGTTCAAAATATATGACAATTGACGAAGAAACTTGGCGTCAATTTATACAAAGTCGTACATTCGAGTCGTGGCAAGTAACTGTAGCTAAAATCATTCAATTCATTATTCACAATTTTATATCATAACAATTGTTTCATTATGTCACAGGAAACAAGGTCTAAAGCATAAGGTAGAAGTGCTTAAAATAAAAATTCACACTTACTATCTCGTGGTGGATACAAGAAGCTTGAGGATAAAATAATCAAGCAAAAGTCAGATAGTAGGCTTCCACTTTCTGAGGATGGTGGCCCTCTTCCTTCTCTTTCACCACCATCTCGACACGAGAAGTGGAAGTTAGCCCATCTACGATCAGCAGGCTCCTACACTTCTGACAGTGTTGGAGAAATATCAAAAAGAATTGTAAGATATTATTTTTCTTAGGAAGGTCAATTCACTCAGGAAGGTCGTTAGGATATTTTTGTCAATGCTATTGGACGACCTGATCATCTAGGACAAGTGCATGCTGCTCGAACTAGCATAGGCATGAGATAGTTTTTTGGGTCTTCCTAGTGTCACGCTTCATACGGATTTAGTAAAGAGTATGAACAAAAGCTGAAGCAGGACATCACAAAGGAAATCACGCAGGAGATCACAAAGAAGATCAGGGCAGTTCTATGATGAAGTCGCTAAGATGGTGATGCATCCGCAACCATCTCCTATAGCGGAACATGTTGTTCCTCCCACAAGTAAACTTAATAATCATTTTCGTTTATTAATTTACTTTTTGTATAACCTAACATTTAATTTGATAGGTAGAAGCGGCAAAGGAAGTTGATCAGCTCCATGCGTCCCAGGGGACAACATGGACAAGACTCGTCCATGTCAGCTATATGGTGAAGATCCTACCGGGACCATGCTAGTGGCTCGTGGCACAACCTTTGAGGCAGCCACTATAGTTCATGGTATGAGCTAGGAGAAGATTAGGTGAAGGTCACAGTCGATGAAGTTATCGTACCAGATGCATTTGTTCTTGTGCCAATAGAGGAGATTATCCTCGCCTAGCTTAGATCTTTGGTTGGTTCTGTTTCTGACCCCTTGATATGAACTCCTACTATATACTTCTCAATTTTAAACTTTACTTATTATTGAGGTTAGAACATAACTATTTTTTCATTTAACAGCAAATGGGTCAAGAGGAAAGTCCTATACCGAAGAAGATTCATTTATCTGAGGACAATCATCTTGGCGCGTTACACGAGCTTTCTAACATCATTACAGATGCGTCGGTGATTGTTCCATGGGATCCTATTATATTTGGAAGAGACTCAGAGATCCCGTTATACTTGCATAAGCAAGATGTTCAGGAGCTTGCGTCGGGGACAAAAAAGCTTAATATTACCCTCATTTAGTTGTGCATGATGTAAGTCTATGAGCACTATTTTATATAAAATTGATTTATCAAGTTACTTATATCAGTTCATTTCTTGATTTCAGGTATATGTTTGGTGTAACTAACAAGTTGGGGTTCAATGATGTATATGGGTTCATTGACCCCAATTGACTCACGAAAGAAATAAATTTGATGACATCCAAGCATATGTCACCAATTGTTTTGTAACGGGGAATGAGCTATATTTTATCCCTTATATAGTTGGGTAAGTGAAGTTTTTTAATTTTAAAGTTTCATTTGTGATTTTAGTATATAAAAATTGAGTTATTACCAATTTCAGGCGTCATTGGCAGCTACTTGTGTGGTTTCTCTAAAAGAGAACACTACTACATGATTTTGTTCATTGCACAAGTCTCCTCCCTACCACTAGTACAAAAATATCGAATAATGTCGTTGTTTTTTGGCCTTTCACGTCGAATTCGAGGTCGACATCATATCGGGAGACATTAAATTGACGTCGAATTTAAAAAATTTGACGTTAATCAAATTGACATCGAATTTTGTTAATATTCGACGTTAAACAATTTTTTTGTTTTTTTTAATTAATTGTAATCCTTTTTTACAACTCTACGAGACCTGAAAAGTATAAAAACAACAAATTTCAGTTTTTGGTATTTTATAAAGCATGAACTATGAACGTGTAGTACAGTATCAACAACAAACAACAATAACAAACAACAAACAAGTTCAATCAAACAACAACAACAAACAAGTTCAATCAAACAACAACAATAAACAAGTTCAACCAAATAACAAAAATAAACAAGTTCAACAAAAAACAACAACAAACAAGTTCAACAAATAAGTTCTTCAAAACGAAAATGAAAGCGAAAATTAACCTTCAAAAGGTGGGTTCATCAGAATAAAGTGTTTCCACCAGTGAGAGAGAAAGCAAAATGCGCCTATGAAGGACAAAAACATGAAAATAATCAGTCAAAACAAACGAAAATTATACATAAAGTAGTTAATTAACATGCATTTGTATCAAATGAAAGAAAGATTACATGTGATGGTCGTGAAACTTCGTTTGAGAAAAGTTTGAGAAGAGAAGAGGGTCTCGCTCGCTAAGATAAAGTGAATGAATTTTCAATCTCCCGCTCAAATTAAAAAGGGGAAACTTTTGGCTGACAAATAATACATCGAAGCTCCTACAAAATTCGACGTATTATATGTGGTTTAAAAGAAAAATAAAAAAGAATTAAAAAGGAGTTACTTTTTTGGCTTCTGGCTAACAAATAATACGTCGAAGCCCTTACAGAATTTGACGTATTATTTGTTGTTTAAAAGAAAAAAGAATTAAAAAGGGTGACTCTTTGGTTTCTGACTGACAAATATTACGTCGAACCCCTACAAGATTCGACGTACTATTGGTGGTTTAAAAGAAAGAAGAAAGAGAATAACACACTAGTTTAAATAATTACCATCATAGAACGTCGAATTGAATGAGGCTTCGACGTTCTACAATTGCATTTATTTACAAAAATGTCACCAGTCATTTTTAACATTGGTTATTCAGTGGTTGGACGTTGAACGTGTAACGTTATACGCTGTTTTTGCACTAGTGTACCCTCTCAGACAAGTAGTAGATTGGTAAGAACCGCAAAGTTTGGACTTTCTTCCTTATATAAATGAATTCTAATGCCATTTTTTTAATAATTTCCTTGCAGCACATATGATGTTGTCCGGGAGATCAACTACTAAAGCTAAAAAGCTTGCATGGTTTTTCCTTAAGGTTTGGTCTTTTAGTCCATAATTTGTTACATTTTGTACCATTCCAATGATGTTCCTTAACATTTTATAATTGTGATGATATATTGTAGTGTAATAAACAAAGGGAGTCATATGAGTGTGGTTACTACATCATGTATTGGATGATGACCACAATTCGTGCCCATGTTACAACTGATGAGAAATGATAATATTTGTTTTTATTGAATTTTTTTTTCTATAGTTTAGAATTCATATACACTAATTGAAATCATTGTGTCTTATGCAGAGATTCACTTCTACTACTTCAATTTCAGACAAGTCTCTTAAATCCATAAGGAAGACACTTGCAAAATATGTAATTGAACTCTATAATATAGTATGTAGATGTTAGTATATAATAAGTTGTATATTAGCATATTTATGATTAGGTTAACTTTGTACATTGGTTTGATTTATGCTTCTAAGTTAATTTATGATTATAATTCTATGTACATTGATATGATTTATGTTTTAATATATTTTTTATTGAAAATATATGCTTCTAGATTGTTCTAGACTATTTTGTAAAGTTGAATACATGTAGGTCTGTTTTTGCAGTTGGAAATGTTGCAGAAACATACCTGTTCTTAAAACAAAACAGTAGAATACGCCTTGGTTGTGACCAAAACCAAGGTAGAAAGACCCCTATGACATCGATTCTAGCCACAACCGAACCAGAAAGGCTTACAAAAAAAAAACCTCTACTACCTCGGTTCCACCATAATCGAGGCAAAAAACCCTCCTCTAATGCCTCGGTTATCCAACACCGGAGGCGAAAACTCTGGCGAAAAAATAAATAAAAAAAGGACATCCTTCTAGTGCCTTGGTTGCAATAAAACCAAGGCAAAAGATCACACCTTTTTGCCTCGGTTCTTAACTGAGAAAAAAAGTGATAGACTTTTTGCCTCGCCTGTATATGCCTCGATTCAAGAACCGCTGCGTTTAGGCGAAAATAACCACTTTCGTTTCCCTTTACTACACTAGTGTAGCCTCCTTTATAACACACACCTTTTCATAAATGAAACAAGAGTGATGTGCATTTTACATTTCTTCTTTGAGATATCATCTATCTCTTAGTTCAATTTTGGTTTTAATCTTATGGTAAAAGCAAGTGGCGATCCTCTTGCACTTATCTTGGATCCTTCCAAGTGGCATGTCATCTTCCAATCCATAAGTTTTCCTTTCCTTTTCTCTCTTCTGCTTAGTCCTTTTAATCCATTTCTGATATTTCCTGTTTAGTCTTAGTTTCCTTTTTATCTATGCATGTTATTTCATATCATGATTCTCCTTAGTAGTGGTCATGTCTCATGCTTCTAAATAAGAGAAGTTTTCCCTGGTCTCCAAATTAGAGTATTAGGGTTTTTCTTCTACAATTTGAAGACACCTTTAGAGTTACCTAAGCTTAAAAGTAGAGGTGCCTTTCCTCGTGTAAATGCACATTATAAAGTTATGTTGCCAAATTTGTGTCATACTACTCAATTTAGGTCACCAATATTAAAGCAGCCCTAATAGGTTACTTATAACCACCATTCCTTAAGAGTAGGCCTAACCTCTCTTGAGATCACCCAAACACCACACCATCACCATAAGTTCACTAAAATCGAGCAATACATCGCAGTTTCCATAGCTTCCACACACCCAGATCACTCTCGGAGTCTTCAACTTGGCTTGAGTCATATAGCTTCGAAGGAGCCTCCTATCACCAGATCAAGCTAAGTCTGGCCGATCTAGGTTGAGTTAATCTTTGGTGGGATGAAGACAAAATGGACTAGGTTCATCCAAATCAAGTTTGATTGTGTTTGACTAATACATCAGGCCTACATTGGTTCCGGATGACGTTAAGGTGTGTTGAGTTGATCCCACATTGTTGGAAAAAGAGAAGATGATGAAGATTAGGAAATTTTGATGATGATAAAAGAAAGTCCAAGAACTCAATGTAAAAGATATTGGAAGACTTGTATTTTAGTATGTATGGAATTAAGCTTTTGTAATAAGTCATATAGTAAACAAATTTTGTGTAAGACTTAGTTTAGAGAATCACAAAGTAGCCTTGCATAAAGATCACTTAGAAAAGCTTTTAATTTTTCAAAAACATTCTATGATAATCAATTAACACGAGTAATAATCGATTTTCAAAATGAATTCAAAGTTTTAGAAAAGACTCAATGATAATGGATTATTTACTTCAGGTACTTGATTATCACATTGAGAAAATGTTTTTGGAAAAGACTTTGTGATAATCGATTATTGACTTCCAGTAATCGATTATCACATCGAGAAAATGGTTTTAGAAAATTTTTTGTGATAATTGATTATCTATTGAAATAATCGACTATCAACTATAATTGTAACTTGACTCTTTAGTTTCATGGCCTAAATTTTAAAATAAAGAGTCTATATATTTTTGTTAAACCTAATTTCAAAAATAACTTTTCATTTAAAGGTTTAAAGTTGTGACAGCTAGAAAAACTCTGTGTTTTGTGAAAAGAGGCTTTGAAAAACCTAATGTAGGTAGAGCGATAACTTTCACTAAGTGTGTTCTTGAATGATTGAATGCTCCTATTGTTGCTAGGAAACATTTTTCATCCTTTGTTTGACTCAAAGGAGGTGGTTCATTCTTTGTGTGATTCAAAGAAGGTGTTTTTTTTATCTTTTGTATCTTCAAGATATGTGTTTTATAAATTTTAAACTACTTCATATGTGATTTGATTATAAGTTCGAGTTTATTTTAATGATTGGTTAATCCCTCTTTTGAGATATTAACAATTGAATGATCTTTTGATCCAAACTAGCATAAAAATACTTGTGTAAATTTTTTTTTCAACGCTATTTATTTATCTACTATTATATTCAAGGAATATTTTTTTATTGAAAAGTCAAACTTTAAAAAGGTAAAATTTTTAAACGTACACTTTTTGTTAAAAAAATCAATTAACTTGACTTTATTTAAACGCGATATTTCGCTGCACGATTCTAAATCAATCTTACATCACATTTAATATAATTGATAAGTAAATTTAATATAAATTTAATCTAATTTAAATTAGATTGGACAAATCAAAATCATTGGTAAGTAAATTTAGTATAAATTTAATCCAATTTAAATTAGATTGGAAAAATCAAAATCAAAATCAATATAATCAAATTAAAATGAATATGGATTTTAGATTCAATCTATTTTGTAAAATCTACATTTGATCTAGCATAGCTAAGATTTTAATTGGACTCATTCAAGTCCTAGCGAAACCGTAAGCTAGCTTTAGCTAGGGAAGAGCCGCATGCACGTAACATTTTGAACACATTCAAATGTAAAAAACATGAATGAACAAGTAATATTTGACCCACTCCACATACCTAATCTATAGGAAATTCATAATTTAAATTTCCCTCCTTTCTCTTTTCTCCATGGCCGGCCAAGAAGGCTCTGAGTAGGACTCTCCACCATTAATAAAAAAATCAATATTAAATAAGTTGAGCTATCATGCAAAGCGGGATATCAACTTCTTCGTAGGTCTCTTCAGGACAATCTCTCTTCCTTTTGACTAATATGTGTTTTCTTCATTGAGAATTGACCTTACCCTTCTCTCTCCTAGAAAACCTAATAACTTCCGCAACCAAATCTCCTCCGATAAAAGAATTAGAAGAATCTCCATCAACTAGTTATCGACCAAAATTAGTTTCCTTGACATTCAGCACCCCTAATAATTTTTTTGTTAACATTCACCGAGAATAAAACAAGCATATATAAAAGCACATATCCCAAAAACGCATAATGTAACATTTCAGTACTCTTACTTTTACTATTCTCAAATGATTTAAGGTATCAGTACATGAATCATAATTTAATACCCAACACGAACGTATGTTATACTCTTCCAAAAACTCCTTTATAATTGAAGAACCCTGTTCCATAACTACTTTCTATATACGTGAGACTAATTTCTCTGTAACATGACAACTACATAGTTATATTCCTTTGTCGAGGCAGGACTTTTAACGGCACATCACCAATTTTATTTCTTTATTTATTTATTTATAAAAAAAATGTAGAGGCATAATTGAAGTGTAAATAAGAAGGTACGATGCGACTTATTGAGCATTATGTTTGGCGTCATCAGGACGAAATGAATGTTCCCGGTTAGGAAGAGGAACCAAATTTGGGTCGTTGACATAATGACGAATCACGGACATCCTGAGGAGAGGTCACAATCACACATTATACATCCGTCCCTCGTAATCCAATTCCACAACCCCGGGCATAGCACAGATTGAATTAAAAAGAAGGGGGACCAGTCCTTCTACTTCCTTCTTTCCACTCCCCCCTCCAAAACATAATGTCTACAGTTGAAAAAGATCTGCTTTGCTTGAATATTGCAATATATGCAATGACTTTTAGCCACTGCTATGACCTGATTCTTGTACAGTTCCATTAATGAATGCACACAAACGGGAAAACGACTTAAAGTATATCATCACCTCATCATGCAACCATGCCCAAAACCACAAAAACAAAGCTAGAAAAACCTCACTCCTAGCCTATTTTCCTTTCTATCAAAAAATCGTAAGCATCACATTGGAAAGACCCATCACGTGCACAAGGTGTTGTCCGCAGATACGTATCTAAAATCTGTATGTACAGGTGAAAAGAATGAAGTTGTGGGACAAGAGAGAGGATTGTTGTTATGATCATGATGATGATCAGACACAGATGACAGAGGAAACGGAAAGAGGGTAGAGAAAGGTGTTGGCATATTGGAATGAAATGGTGGCACCGTTGATCAAAGGTCTGCCATCATTGACGAGGCAATCGTTGTAACGGAGGCGCTTAAAGACCTTGGGGTTGATGAGGCGTGCAGAGCTGAACCAGCCGCACCTCAGGTGAATGCCAGAGATGTCGCATCCACTCACGCACATGTTCATGATCTCCACCGTGTATGTGGGAATGCCACTTGGGAGTGGGGCCGTAGGGCCCTGGTTTATCACTATATCAGACTTGCTGCATTTCTCACCCCATATTCGGTTCGGTTCCATCTTTCCATTCCCTGCACAAAACCCCGAATCTTTTCTTTTCAGAACCAAATCAAATTCCCTCAATCAAATTAACTAAACAGTTGCAAATATTATTTTTATTATTTAGCAAACAAAATGACAGTCTTCTGTGTTACATGGTACACCAAAGACTAACATCAAGACCAGCAAAAAGACATCTGCGCAGGAAGCCACTCCGCGACAAAATACTGTTATTATTCTGGTTAATAAAAAAATTGAATCATTCCAAACCAATACCCAAAAGCTAAAAAGCAACTTTCAAGTTCAACCGGGGCGAAAAGCCAATTATTCGAAAGGCTAGAGCTAGCTAGCCCGGAATTATTTCAACCCTAGTGGAGTTTAAAAAATAAAAAGGTCAAAGAAAAATTCCAAACTTTCGTCCTTATTAAATTAAAGGGAAAATACAATGATAAAAAAAAATATGTAAAGAACCATACGCCCTTGTCTTTTCTACACTTCCTCTTCAACCAAATAAAAAAACACAGGCATATATTGATAAAAAAAAATCCTTTGGTGCTCAAAATAGAAGTGCCGCTGTAATTAAATGGGTGAATTCTGTAGTTATATGGGCTTTAGATTATTAGATCACACAATCTTTTAGCAGCCATTTCGTTTTCAGCGAAAACATACAAAGAAATAACGCCTAGGCATGTATCTAAAGAAAACAAGACAAAAAGGGCAACCTCAAAAGAAGAAGACAAGCTCGTTCTTCTCCCATGAAAAGAAACATCTAAACTAGTCAAAACACGATTTAAAAAGAAAAAAAAAAAGCACTTACCGCTAGTAAGAAGTTTGCGATGCGAGCTATGGAGCTTCCTGTTCCCTTCCTCTACACGACGCGATGACACGGAGACCATGGTTCCCGAAAGTGTCCTCCCACCAGCCAAACCTACAAACGCGATTAAAAACGGTAATTTAAGAAACTACGAACAATAATAATTCACATAAGAATATTGAGATTGAGAGTGAACAACACGCACCTGTTGAAACGGCAAGGAGTGAGAGGGAGAACAAGGAGACGGTTACACAAACGACGACGATTCGTTGAACCGAATGCTGTTCCATGAAAGAACGAGCACGGCGAGGCGTTCGGTGGTTGGAAGTGAGTACTGAGTAGTCACGGCATGGAAGAGAAGAGGGAGAGGAAAAGAGAATAAGCTTCTTTTTTACAGAGAAACCACAGATCTGCAGAAGAGAAGAGCAGAAAGGGAAGGGTCATATATACACATCACATCATGTGAAGAAAGGAGTCAACGAAGCAGGAATAGCCGTCGATTCTGGAAAAGACGAGAGAGAAAGAGAAAGAAAGTCAGTGTCACGGGACTACTACTAGAACTACGAAGAGAGTGTGAAACCTAAAAAGAGAAAAACAAGCATTGGGTGTTTCCTTTTCTTATTATCTTCAATTGGATGAAATAATCCAGCTAGCTAGTATGAGAAGGGTAAAGTAGCTAGCAGCAACACACGCACACGGTTAGTTGGTTTAGAAATGGCGATGAGATTGGGGCAAAAGGACATTGATTGCTCCATGCAATTCTGTTCTTCTCTGGTATCTGTGTCGGTTACGTTTTAAGGAAAAGAACAGTGATAGAGAGAGAGAGAGAGAGAGAGAGAGAGAGAGAGAGAGAGAGAGAGAGAGAGAGAGAGAGAGAGAGAGAGAGGAACCGTGGTGCGTGGTGGAGAGGAGAAGGCGGAGAGGTGGAAAAAGGGAAAGAGGTGGGGGTGGGGGTAGGGTTTTGAAGCGACCAAGGTGGCAGAGAGGATCAGAAGTGAGAAACTGCGACGCGTAAAGGAGAATCGTCAAAAAAAGGTGAAGCGCATTAATGAGATAACACTGTCATCCCATTAGGTCTTTCCCTATATATGCCAGACTCATACCTCACGCCTTACACACCACACAAACAAGAGAGAGGGAGAGTACTTACTACACATACTGTTACAGTGCTGCTACTCGGTAGGTTTTGGTCGCTTTTCTTTTTTGTTGGTGTTGCAAATGGAAGCGTCGATGCTGGGACGGTGGGGATTTCCTTTTTCTCTGTCGGGGGTTTTGCTTATTCTTCTTCACACCCGCACCAAGGCGTGGTTATGTATACGTTCTACATCTCACTGTGCCTTTTTTTTTTTTTTATATTAAAATAAACAATAAGGTCTTTTTACAATGATTTGTTTGCATTTGGTTTGAATTTAATCAACCATGGTTAGGGGTTAGAGTCATCGCACGTGGGGCTGTTAATTAACCCTGCCCATGGGATATGATTAACATGCTTCTTATTCTCCTCCTTAATCATTCCTTCACCGCATTTCTTCCATCTCAGGTGTTTCTTCCATCTCATGCACCAATCATACCATGTGGCAAATCCTACAGTTTTCACCCTTTCACCTTAATTAAAATATTAAGCTTGATTCAAAATAATAATTTACATATTTGGATCGATGTAGTAATTATGGGTGTGTATGAAGGGCCACATACATTTTAAGGTACAGCGAGACAAATTTCGCTGCCGTGGAACGTCCATTCATTCTGTTTTGGGAATCACGTCGCCTTGCTAAGTTATATTCCTTCTTGAGGAAAAAATCATGTATATGTGTTCCTATGCTATTTCTAATACATTTACTATATGGTTCTCTTTTGGAAAATGTAGAATTGAAGGTGAAAAATAAATATTGTGAAGTGTTATTTTAGGTTATATTATTATTTTATGGTGAGAGAAGAAAGAAGTAGAATATTGCTGGAAATTTGAGAGGAGAGTGGTCCAACCAGAAATGAGGTTGATTATCCGAGTTCTGGTCAATCCAAGAGTCCTGTTTTTTTACGTACGCAAGCGGACACATTCTGTTTGTGTGCACGTACATGCATAAATGGTATACGGGGTGGCGAACGTGATCGCAATGGACTGGACCACATTCTCACTAATTCCTTCCTAACATTATATTTTCGAATGTACTTTTTATTACTTGAATTATAGATCCTAGTGTGCCAAATTCTTTATGAAGGTAGGGACGTCTCTGTCTATGACTCTACGAGTACATTATTTCGTGTCCATTGATTATGTATATGTTAGTTAGATTTATGTTTTGGTTCTAAGTAACTTTTAAACAACTTATAACCTATGTAACGATGATTTATATGTATCTTGAAGCGATGCAATTTAATGCATTATCTTGCATAATACAATATAATACAACGAGGATATTGATCACATTTAGATTAGTAATTCATTCGTTGTCATATTGTCTTTATTTAATGGTAATTCATAATTACATTAGACCGTCCTTTTTTGTTCTTGAGCTTAATTTGGTATTCTATGCATAATAAAATGGCAATAGCCACTTCAACTCTCTTTTTTTTTTTCACAAAATGCAAGTGATACAGGATGATGGGTTTTACTTTCAAGACCGAGAAGTTTGATGTGAAGAACACTTTCAACCTATGAAATATAAAAACGGGACTTTACAACGTAGAAAACAAAGAAATATATGAAGAAGGAGATTGTGTAGTATTAATTGTCTAAAAAGAGTTGTAAAAGATGCGTTATATAATACGTTAATCCTAGAAGTCACAAGTAAATAGGTCTAAAAACTTACAATGTTACGACTAAATATATCGAGAGTTTGTCAAATAAAAAATGAAAACGTAAAACAAAGTGTGCTTTGGTAAACATATATCTGCAATATGTAGAGACAAAGGAAAAAACAGTAAAGATATACTGTCAAGTTGAAGATGATGACGAGTAAAATAACATGTTTCAATATGTTTGGTTTGCTTATGAAAAACAGAGTTATGAATAATATGAATAATACTTTTATTGTTACAATATAGAGGTGTGGGATCTTTCAAATAAACACTTATATTTACAGATAATCAATGTGGCAAATAATCTCACAAGTAGTTAAAGTCATGGTGCGATACTCAATTTTTATGGATGATAGGGATGTAACATCTAGTTTCTTACTCTTCCATGATATAAGTGAATCACCAAGAAAAATACATCACTTGGTAGTGGATTTTCGATCATTAGAATCACCATTCCAATATGCATCACAATAGGCACAATATAAAGACGACATAGAAGGAAGCAAAAGACACTAAAACTTATTGTCTTGTAGATACTTGAGAATACAAAGAACAACAACTCAATGAACCATTAAACAAATTGACTAACAACATGAGCAACATGTGCAATGTCTATACGAGTCACAGTACGATAAACTAGAGTCCCAACAATAGCTTGATATAAAATAGAATCAATCAAAGAAATATCATTTGATGGGGAATATCATGCACTTGTCTCAAGAGGAGAATCAACAACCTTGTTGTCAATAAGCTGAGCACATTCAAATAGGTAAGCAATATACTTGGACTGAGACATAAGATAACCTTTGGAAGAAGAAGCAACCTTAATGCCTAGGAAGTAACATAATACACCCAAATCTTTCATAGCAAAACGATAGGATAATGTAGTTTTTAAAGATCTAATTCGATCAAATATCATGACCAGTAATAATCATATATCATCAACATATAAGGACTGCAAAATACATTGTACATTGGTTTTTGTGACAAATAAAGAAGAATCCTGATGACTAGAAACAAAACTAAGAGAAACAATAACTATGGAAAACTTCTCAAACCAAGCACGAGGTGTTTGTTTAAGACCATAAAGGGCCTTAAGAAGTGTACAAACTTCACTAAATTTGTGAGAGACACCTATTGGTGGAGTCATGTAGACTTCTTCATGTAGATTCCTATTTAAAAAGGAATTCTTTACATCCATTTGAAAAATCTTCTATTGAAAAATAGAAGCAACAATGATCAAGGTATGAACAGTAGTCATCTTTGCCATAAGAGAAAAATTTTCCTTAGAATCCATGTCATACTCTTGGGTATATCCTTTAACAACAAGTCTAGCTTTGTACCTTTCAACTTAGCCATATGATTTAGTCTTGATTTTGAATACTCAACGAGATCAATAAGACGTTTTTCTAGTGGCAATGAAAGCTAACTTTAGAAGCCACAAGTAAATGGGCCTAAAACATGGGCCTATGCTAGCATACACAAGGTAGCATGTTTTTAAATTAGTCCAAAACTATTGTGAAGCTTGCAAGAATGAAGTAGTGCTCGAAAAATAACAAAGATGGGAAAGGAAAACTTAGATCAATTATTATATAAAAAATGGTAGGTTATGAAAAAATATTAAACAACAAACAATAATAATGAGAAAAAAAATGAGATGAATCACATAAAAAAGAATATGAAAGAAAGGATCACAAGATGACCTTATTCATTAAGGTTCAATAAATAAGTGATTAACCTGACAAATGATAAATGGTGCAATAATGATACATAATAAAACAATTTATTCGCATGTTGATGAGAATTAACAAGAATTAGTGTGATTAATAGGCATTTTAAAAACATAAGGTCATCTTAAATTGAAGAATTTAAGACTATTGAATCGTAGAAATATTTTCTTGATGTTTTTATACAAGAACTTTAGTTAAATTTTCAAAAAAAATTTAAAAAAATTAAAAAAGAAGAAGAGGAGACGAGGATGATGTAATACTACGAACGGATAAAAATATACTAATTTCATTTGTATTTTGAGCTTCATAGGAATTTGCTAAGTTATCTCTAGTTTTAGTCTTGATCTTAGTTTTATGTTTTGTTTAGATATACAATTAACAAAGTGAAGTATTTGGTTAATCCCTTCACACCACTGATCGAGGTCGTACCCGAATCAAATTAATATGTAATTAAAGTGCAATTTATACTAGGAAGTGACTCCTAGATCGTCTCTCAAGGACCAATTATTGGTTTAGTCATTAGATTGAACACGTAGTGGGGGGGTTGTGTGAGCAGAATTACGAATAAAGACACGAATTAAAACACTAATCAAGGACAGGTTGGTTATTGGCTCCCTTGCAATGATTCCAATCCCTGATTACCAATTGTTACTACCGAGGGCGGACAACCGACCGGGAAGGTTTTAGACAGTGCCGATCGAGTAGAAGCAAAGCTAATATATCCGATCGGGTGTCTCAGCCTGATACGTCCGATCGGATCTCTTAAGAGCAATACGACCAGTCGGGCGAACACCTAAAACTATGGGCGGGAGACAGCAGTTGAAGGCTCATGAATGATTAGTTAATGAGGTAACGATCATTGTCGAGTATTTAAGATGCGCATTGAAAGCCATTAAAAGGTAAATTAATGGGGAATATTCTTTGAAATCATATAAATAGCAGTCAAAGGAGAAGGTAAACTCTCTGTTATATGATAATTACATAGACTTGCTAAAGCCCATTCTGACTTGAGCGTCGAAGTGTTTGTTGCAGGTCAACCCATTTGCGTGGAGAACGATCGTGAGGAGAGCGAAAGAGCGAGCGTTAGGAGCAAAGGAAGAAGAACCGATCGGAGGAGGAGGAGTGTTTCCGGGCGGAGGTAGCAGGAGTTTTCCCCGGTCCCATTCAGCAGAAACACCAATAATTATATGCTCCTTTCACCCTAATCCAACACTGATTAGCCTACTAAGCGAAGAATAAATACAGTTTTCATAATGCACACATTTAATCAGTTTGCCCTACCACAATGGAAGCAAAACAAAAATGGAATTGCAATGGAAATGGGAAACTAGTTCAATACATACTAACAAAACCAAAAACAAAACCTCATAGGAGAGCACCTCT
This sequence comes from Vigna angularis, assembly GCF_016808095.1. Taxonomy (NCBI): domain Eukaryota; kingdom Viridiplantae; phylum Streptophyta; class Magnoliopsida; order Fabales; family Fabaceae; genus Vigna; species Vigna angularis. The sequence continues at coordinate 14,626,016 of NC_068973.1, read as the reverse complement.
CTTGTTCCAGCCACCTAAAACGTTAAATGTGAAGAATGTTATGGAATGAGAGAGTCTACCCCCTTTAGGCACTAAACCCTAGGTAATGAGTCAGCCCCTTCAAATTGGCTTCTACAAAAAATGACCAAAAATGGGCCCAGTAGCACTAAGTCTGTCCAAAAATACAAATCTGGTCCAAACAATAAAGGAAAAACAAAATTACAAACAAAATAAATCTAAATGCTAACTTGGACAAAAGCAAATGATGTGGTAGCACTCTTGTTGTCCCAAAATATGATTCCAAAAATTTCCCTACAATTAATAATGGAAATAATTAATCTCAGATAATTCAAATTAATTAAAATAAGAATTACTGGTCAAATTAAGCCCAAATCAAAACTGAGGAAATATTGGACATTTAAGTACAATTCCCTAATTAAATCTAGTACAAAAAGTTAAGTGAATAGGAGAAAATATTGATTCATCAACCACATTCTTCATATAAGGAAAACTTATATACTTTTTTAGAAAATATGGTTCACAACATAAATTAATTTAGAGAATTATTTCCTAAGGTGGGCATATCATAAGTTGTTTTTTTATTCATTCATTTAGCTTATCATTAGTGGAGCTTGAAGGGTTGTCATAATTTTTTATCCTTTGTGTCACTTTTTAGCTTATAATTGGTGGCGTTTTGATGTAATGGGTTTTCAAAAGATTAACAAATAAATTATGAGTTCAAACAAAGATATTTCAAAAAGGATTTTGTGAAAACGTTTAAGAAGGGAAAGTAACCAGCAGAATTTTTATACTGGTTCACTTAAACCTAAGCTACACCCAATTCTCCCTTAAGAATTCTTAAAGGGTTTCACTAATCTTTACCAAGATTACACGAGTTTTACTTCTTTAGGTTTACAATAAGTATTATTGTCACTTATGGTTCACCTAGTCAAAACGACTAGTTTGAGTTTAACCACTCCTAATTTATAAGTATTATAACTACTTATAGTCTCAAGTATTCTAACCACTTCTAGTCTTAAGCCTAGACAACACGTTTAGACAAATGTTTTAATTCTCTTTAGAATTTACAACATAACCAGTGTTAAGAGTGAAGACAAAGATGATAACTCTCAAAAAGAGGATATAAACACTATTATATTCTTTTCATCTTAATCTTCTTGTGTTATCATCTTGTCTCCTCTTTAACATTTCATCTATATATAGATTTTCTTGATATATGACCGTTAGACATGGAAGTTTACTTCAGGAGAATAGGTAGCCTTTAGGTAGGAAGTTAAACTTAGTCTTCTTTGTAGGGGTTAGAGATTTATCATAACCTTAAGAAAATCGAGCTTATACGATGTGACAAAGCAGAAGGCTTGTTCTTTTCTCTCACATCTTTTTCTTGCGGTGTAATGATTCTAATCATATCTTTCTGGTTTAGTGATCTGCACAAATATCAAGAATAAAGTATACAAGCATTAAAGCACTTTACTGTACATTCATTAAATGTTTTGAACGTTGATAAGCGTTAGACTATATTGCGTGTTCAAGTGATCTTACCATTTGTCATGTCATTCATAAATGCATCGTTTGGTAAAACACACAAGATGAATGATCTTCAGATGATATCAATATTAGATTCTTCTTCAAAGGCTATAAAGTTTAGCAGTCATTCATTAGACGATGTTTTCTTTAAAATACTTTGCTTGAGATAACACTTGTAATGAATAACAATTTCTTTTTAGTATTAGTGAGATAGACTTTCTTTATATAGTCATAAAGTCTATTAGATGATTTCAGAAGAAAGACACTTTCTTTTCTTAGACGTTGTTTATAATTTTATAATTCATTAGAGAACTTAGTGTAGAAAACGTTATACATAAGCTTAGCTTCAGACATTACAAAGTATTTCTTCTTTAGACGCTATTATAGAAAAGGATTGGCCTTGTTTCCCAACCAAGAGAGAGAGAGGTGAATTGGTTTTGTATTATAAAAATTGATCTTTTAAAAACCTTTGGAAATCTTTGAGCCTTTCTTGAAATGCAAGCAAATAAAGAATGTAATGAAATGAAAGAGATAAAGGATAGAAAGAACCACATTAAGTTTTATATTGGTTCAGCCTCAATGCCTACATCCAGTCCCTTTCAATCAACCTAAGATTGAAAGCAAATGTACTATATAGATTGAGTTTTACAACAAGCAATACAAAGACACCCTCTCAATGTATCCTCCTCTCTAACTCCAAATCTATTATTGTCAAACACACAAAAAGAACAATCCTCCTTTTGCAAAAAACCCTTTGAGATACCCCTCTCAAAGTAACCAGAACTCCATCGTTCTCTTCTTGGCAAGCAGCAACAAGGCAACACCAATCACAGATGATTGTAACAAAACTGATCTTCCAATAGAGCACCTCAGTGCAAATTGATCAAACAAATGAAAGCACAACAACTTCTTCAAGAATCCTTGCTTTGATTTCTTCCAAATGAAATTATTATTGATTCTTGGAGAATGAACGCTCCAGCAATTTAAGACTCAATAAACTTTGTCAGATTTGAAAGATAATATCCAAAAGTTATTTAATGTAAAGAGCAGTGCGTCAATTTATAGAATTAATAACTTTAACACAAACTAATCGATTACGTTATTAATGTAATTGGTTAAGCAATTAACACTCCTGTAACAAAATTACATTTAACGCATTTAACATATTAAGCATAGCATGTAATCAATTAAGCAATTAATGCAAGTCATAGTATTCAAAAATATGACCGTTAAGGTAGTTATGACTTATCAAGAAAACAATTTTCAACCAATGAACATTTTAACCGATTAAGAAAACAGTGTAATCGGTTAAGTACAACAGTTAAACAAATTTGAAAACTTTTTCAAACAAAAACTCATCAGTGCACTCAAAAATCAATTATATGCAAATGCATGAGTTTTACTCGATTATCTATGTAATGTAATCGGTGAAAACTGACAGTTTTCCACTGTTAAACAAATGTTGATATCTGATGAATCTAATAGATTACATAATCACTATAATCGATTAATTCATACAGATATGCAATGTGCATAGAGTTTTATCAATCTAACCAATGAATATGCATATCACATATATAATCATATATCACAGATATAAACACAATAAATATGCATAACATATAGCTCAAGCACAATCAAATATATAAACATCAGCTTTGCTTAATGTGTGCAAGAAACTATTAGAACATTTCTATTGTTGTCATCATCAAAAACACATATTAGATATGTGTGGGTTTAGCTTTCACATAGCTCCCCTTATCAACAACTATTTATTTTAAACAACTTTTCATGCTCATCAATACTTCGTTGACTGCTTATTGTTAAACTTCAAAATCTGAGTTTTTTAGATGATATATTCTATAGACAATTGTATCTTAACAGAACATGTTATTTTTTTTAGGGTTTCTTATCTTGTGGATTAAGTTAGTGATTCTATGTACAAGCTTATCTAATGGAGTTGAATAACACAAGGTTCTTTCAAATTCCTAGCATTATTGATTCTTATATTATGAGTTAGGTCACAAGTGGGAAACACTACCTTATTTATCTCATGGATTTTGATTGGGGCAATGTATTATATCGTTCATACTATTTTCTTGAAGGTATTTTCTTGTAGTCTTTAAATTTCATACGTTCTGCAACATAATTATTCATGATTTTCTTTTAAGGTATATTCTAAAGTAAAATCTTGTGGTATTCAATATATAATCGTCTAATAAACCTAAGACATCTATATATAATTCATATGACTGTCTAGTGCATCAACAATTGTTAAACTATGAAACCCTTGATTGAAGGTCTCAAAAGCAATAGTAACAAAAGGAAAAATATGAGTTTGATGGTAGTTTGACCTATACATTTGTTGTAGTTAAATAGGTGGAGTTGTTGAAACCAATTACATTTCACCAAAATAATTATTTGTTGAAACTGATTATTGGGTAGTTGCAACTAATGAGAGAGATGAATTTCAGAAAAGAAAGAGGGTCGAGAGGTAGTAAAGTCACTTGAAGTTAGAAACATATTTTTATTGTAATTAGGTTTCAAGAGTTTGATTGTAGAATGTGTGACAAATCATTTACAACAAAAATAGATAGGTCCAAGGCTTAGTTGGTAGTGAAGGGCTATACTAGAAGGAATGAATGGATTATAATGAGATACTCTAGTAGTCAAACAACATTCATTAGGGGCTTACTTTTTCTATTAGCAATAATGGATATGGAGCTAAAACATTAGATATAAAGATGACCTTCCTACAAAGCTAATTGTAGGAAGACATTATAATGCATAAGTCAAGAGGTTTTAATGTCATTGTTAAGGAAGAATTTAGGTGCAAATTAAAGCGGTCGTTGTATAGTATGAAATAATCTCCTAGCAAGTGGTATGCGAGATTTAATTAGTTCATTGTCTCTCAAGGGTAAAAATGAAATTTTTATGATCCATGTGGTTTATCAAAAGAAAGTGGAAAATTATAAGTTTGCCTAGCTTTTTTTTTTCATGTAGGTTACATGTAACATATATGAAATGAAGGATATAGGCATAACTAAGAATATTTTGGAGATGAAATATCAAAAGAGTATTAACCTAGAACAAGCTCTTTTGTGTTAGAGGCGTTGTATCTAAATGGTGTCCAGACGATGAAAGATGTTAAGGTTGTTGAGGGGGATATTGTTGCAGGTCTATCAATTATCTTGTGGCATAGGTTAGGTGGGTTGTAAGACTGAAGAAAAATATTTGCAGGAGAGAAAAAAGATAATAAATATGTATTTAAGTTATTATTATTTTGTTAAAAGGTTGGGATAACTTGTTTGGTTAGAATCCTTGTGTTTAAGGGTGAGATCTTGGGTTCAAGTCTTACATATGATATTTTGATTTATTATTATTTCCTTATTTGTGGGTAGGAACTTGAAGAATATCATTAAATCATATAAAATTAGTAAGTAAGATAAAAAAAATGTTGTAGTTCAAACGTTAGTAGTTTGGAATGATATAAAGGTCATGGGTTAAATTTTTAGTGAAGAAATTTATGAAAAGTATTTTACGGAATATTTTTTAAAACATTTTTGGAACCCTAATTTGATTAGCCACACAAAGAATAGAATATAGGGATGACACATGGCATGCTCTGAGGTAGCGTGCATTTATAGAGGCTTAGGGGACAAACCTAGACAGGCTTGGGTTAGACGTGCTTCTTTATTAAATTAGGTTAAGACAAAAACTCTACACAATAAGAAAGAGAGCTAGTGGGTGCATCATGTTCTTCTGATCAAGATTGACATCTAGGCTTTTAATTAAAAGGGAGGAGGAACTATGTTGTGATCATAAAGAAAGATGCAAGGTAGCGTCAATCAAGGTAAGGGGATCTAACTAGATATTTTTCTTTTATCTCAGTATGTGTTGTATTGTGATTTTGATAAGGGTTTATAGAAAAAATTATTTGAATTAGAATGGGTATGCAACATTGATGTATACAAAAATATATATAAAGTTTAAGTCGTTGGATATTTTTTGTTCTGATTTTGTTATACTAAATGCACAATGGCAATTGTATTATAATATATTAGTATGGGAGAAAGCTGGTAAGTTGTTGGCCGTCATGTTTGGTGTTGTGGAAGTGAATTAAGCATTTTAAGGTTGGTGATTTATTTTGCTTCGAGATTGATGATTTTTCTTTTATGGATGAGTGTATGCAAAGGTTTCTTTTATGCTTTGGAAGTAAAACTATTGATTATTAAGTCTTGGTGTTTTTGCTTAGGATAAAGATGACGTGGTTTTGCTAAATTATAGTTTCATTTTTTTATCAATGCTACTTCATGGGGGCATGATGTTGTTTCCATTTCATTATGGTTACATGATAAGGTAATAAGAGGCTTTATTAGAACTTATGTATACAATGTTAAAGGAGTGAATTACTTTTGTTGAAGCTAAACAATCTCTACACAAGATGTACCAGACCTCGTTTGAGATGTATCAAACCTCGACCAAGATGTTTCAAACCTCGACTAAAATGTATTATACCACATTGAGATGTTTCAAACCTTGGAAGAGATGTATCAGACTTTGGTCAAGATGTTTCAAACCTTGGTTGAGATGTTTTAGACATTGGCTAAGATGTTTCAAACCTCGATTGAGATGTATCATACCTTGGCCGAGCTTTATCAAACCTTGGTCGAGATGTTATAGACCTTGGTTGAGCTGTATCTGACCTTAGCCAAGTTGTATCCAACCCTGACTGAGCTGTATACCTCGACCAATATGTTATAGACCTTGGTCGAGTTGTATTTCACCTTGGATGAGCTATTTTAGACCTATCTTCACCTAAATATATCATGTGGCTTGTATGAGCCTATGCCTTGCATGAGACCATTTATGTGTGATGATGTGTGCTTTCATTGTTGGTTTAATAACATGTTTTGAGTGAAAATATGATCATGGATCATATTAGAATGTTAGTTGGGGGATATGATGTGAGTTTAAGTTTTGTGGTTGTTTGATAATATGAAATAGAATATGTGTTATTGTGAACATGATGCTTGCATATGTGATGTGATGGTGCGGATGAGAATCATGTGTCTAACTTAGAGGTGAGGGGGCTCTTGGAGCTCACTTTGAGGACTCCAAATGTGGTTTTTAAGACAATAGTGGGAACTAGTGGACTTGACGTAGTTGTACTAGAGGTGAACTTGCCCGATTAAACTAACTGAGAGAGTGGTGAGAAATGGCACCATGTACTTGGTCGATGAAACTCTTCAGAAGAGTGGTGGGAAGGGACATTGTGTACTTGCTTGGTATAGCTCTCTAGAAAAGTGATAGGAAGTGACACTATATGCTTGTCTGATGAAGCTCTCGAGAAAAATGGCAGGAAATGGCATTGTGTACTTGTTCGATGAAGTTCTTTGGAAGAATGGTGGAAAGTGGTACCTTGTACTTGCCCGATGAAGCTCTCTAGAAGAGTGAGGGGAAGTGATTGTTGTGTACTATACCTTATTTGACGTCGGGGACCCATTTAACCGATTTCTTTAATGACGTTTTATGTACAAAACTGTCATTGGTTATTTTTTACGTTGGATTTCTTTTCGTTAGACATTAAACGCATAACGTTAAATGTTATTTCTACACTAGTGAACCTCTTGGGTCGAGTCTATATGTGGATTCATTGTTCCTAATGATACGAAAATAATTGTTATTTGATTATGTGTTATTTATTAATTAACGAAAGATTGAATGAAGAGTGTTATGATGTGTTAATATTATATATCTAAAATTTTAATTATTATGTTTTCTTTTAAGTTAGCTCACCATAATATGTTTGTGGTTGTGGTTTTCATCTGTGATGATGATCGTATGACTTTTGTTATACGTGAGAAGATAATGTTATAAATGGTGGTTCAAATGTATTTTGGATAAATGCTAATTATTGACTATTCTTAAATGTTTTCTTATTATTAGAATAAATTTTACTGAGTGAAATATTTATTTGATGAAATAAATCAATGTTTAATGTTTTATTTTATGATAAGAAAAAATAAATGTTTAATATATGCACCATTTTTTTAAAGTTTTTTAATAGCATCCTGAAGGGATGTTAAGTGGATCAAACCACAATCAAATTGTGACATTTGGACTCTTACGCTCCTAATTAGAAATAATAGTTGTGTTTTGACTATCAATTATAATCTTTAGTCTAGTAAAAACTCAAATCAACAATGTACACATTTATAATAATTATGCATTTTTAAAGTGTAATTAATTATATTGAAATTGATTTACTGAAGGAATACTTGGGTTGTATTCACTATGCTACTATAGTAGGAAGTCTAAAGCTTGTGATGATGAGTACAGATCAAACATTACTCAAGGAGCCAATTTCATGAATATATGTGAATAACCTTAAGAAGAAACATTCACAAGAAAATCTTCAAATATCTAAAAAGAACAAAGGACATTGGAATCATCTTTAAGACCTTGTTCACTTGAATAGATTTGGAGGAGAGTGATTGAGGGGATTTGAGAGGATTTGAAAGTTAATGTTTTTGTTGTTTATTTGAGGGGATTTTGAGGTAAGTGAGAGTGAATTTGGAAGTAAAGTTTGTGAGAATTAGTGTAGGATTTGATTGACGTGACAGATTAAAAAAATTTACTTCCAAATCTACTTTCATGTATCTCTAAATTCACTCAAATAAACAACAACAAAATTTACCTTCAAATCCCCTCAATCACTCTCCCCTAAATCCATTCAAATGAGCAAAGCCTAAAGGTGATTGACAATGTGCTTTGACTTGGTTCTTCAATTTTAATTATGTTAGAGTGTTAGATTTTATATTGTTAATAACTAATAAATATGTTCACCATTGCCAAAGTCATTGGTTAGTTTAAAAGTTATTCTCTAATCTATAATATTCTTCTTGACCATAAAAGAGGAGTATATTCTTCTTGACCATAGAAGAGGAGTATATAATGTTGTTAGAAGTGGTTGAGGATGGTATTTGGTTGAAGATATGATGATTGATATGATATTTTTTTAAAATAAGAAAATAATGTAATTTATTTGGTTAAAGATCATGTTGAACACTGTAGGAGAAAACATATTAATGTTAGATATATATTTTTGTTTTATTTTAAAATGAAGATTAGATGAAAATAAATTAATATTAAGGAGAATTCTTGAACTAATCATAAGTAATTCCACGTGAAAATTTTTAGCATTATTGAGAATATTTCCCAAAAGAAAAATTGTAATTCAAGATAAAATATACATACATATATATATATATATATATATTAATTAGAATAGTGAACTCTTTCTAAAAATCTATTTGGTCATAAAATTCTAAGAATAAATTATTTAATTGTAGATCATATTGTATTTAATAATCATATATCTATAAAGTTAGTTAAATTTTATCATTAAAAGCTAATTAACTTTTAATTGTCTCATGATTAATATGCATAGGCATCAATTTAAAACACTATCCTATATTATAAGATAATTATATTCATTTTTAAGTTTAAAATATTGGTGTTATTAACTTTATTTATTCTTGTGCACAACATAATATAGAAAAAGTTATCTTATAAAATTTATTCATATTATCTATTTTTTATTTTTATTTATTTTTAAAACAACTGAGAAAAAAAATCTCGTAGGTAAATTTAAATGCATTAAGGCATCTTGTGAAAGATAACAAGTGAGATGAACTTCGTGTAATTTTTTTATTTGGTAAGTTATCATCGTTGCCGGAATAAAAAGTATCTTTACATTTTACAATTATTATCACTTGATTACATTTCATTATGGCACAATGTTCATATGCGTTCTTTCTTTTTGTAATGAACTTACAATGGGACGAAAACAAAATGGTGCCTTTAATCATCACGGTCACCGCCAATAATCTCAATACCTTAAATTTCATATTCAAGTCTTACCTTTAGATACTTTTTGACAACTCTAATAAACAAAAATATATAATATTTAAATTATTTATAGTTGATTTTGTTTATTTCTTAAATAGATTAAAATATTTTAAATTTCAATTTTTTTTTTTGTTTGAATAAAATAATTTAATTTTCGACAAATTCATTTTTGTCCTTGTGTGCGAAGTGAGTTAGCTGACATTTAATTTAACATGATTTATTTTGACTTTCAATTTAGGTTGACTCTAGAAGATTTGATGAGCACCAATTAAGTCTGATCTTTAGTTCATACAGACTTTTTTAAACCTTCAACTGGGATGGATTGATTTCAACTTTCATTTCAAGCTAACTTGGTTAGAATTTCAGCACGAGTCGTCTCAGCTTGTCCTATGGTTCGAGCTGAATCAGGTCAACTTTCGACCCAGGCCAACTTAGCATGACTTTTAACCTAGTCGACTAGGCTTAACCTTTAGTCTGAGTTAACCTAGTTCGACCTTCTACCTAGGTTCACCCGACTCGACTATCAGTTTGGTCGACTCAACTCGACCATTGACACAACTAACTCGGCTCAATCATTGGTCTAGGCCGACTTGGCTCGACTTTTCACCCAATCGACTCAACTCGACATTTATTTCGAACTAACGAGGCCAACTTATCTCGACCATCGGTCTAACCAATTGGCTTGATCTTTCGTCTAGACTAACTTCACTCGTTTTTTTGCCTAGACCAACTTGGCTCGACCTTCGTCTTGGACTGACTAGACCAACTCTATTAACCTTCAGTCCGAGTTGAATCGACTCGACCTTCTATCTAGACGGACTCTACTCGACCATTATCTTGGACTGACCCGACTTGATGATTTGCCCGACCGACTTGGCTCGACCATTGGTCTAACCAACTTGGCTCAACCTTTCGTCCAAATCGACTCGACTTGACCTTCATCTCAAGCTAACCTCTGACACCCCTTTGAGGATGCCACTTGTAATTTGTAAAACATCTATTAACTTAGAGAAATATAACCTTTGATACCACCACAAAACAATGAACTTAAAAAAAAATTATTTGATCAACATAAACAATGTTAAAACCAAACTAAAACATCTTTATTCTAACTCAAATTTAAAAAGATGTTTGAATGTCACAACTTAACAAAACATGTTTCCAAAACATTCAACAGACTCACAAAAGTTTTCCCAACACGTCTCCTTACTTTATGCATCTCCACCATTATCTTTGAAACATCTACTCCCTTATAACAAAACGAATTATATGATCATCTGTCAGGATTATTGGACAAATGGATCCTAAAAATGATTGTATTTTAACCTATTTATTGTCCATCTGTTAATCATGTAAACACGGATGTCCTTTAACATGGGTAATGATGGGCTTAGTCCTGGTTTGAAGTAGCACATTGTTGAAGCCCTCAAACATGTTGTTAACCAACATATCAAATTAAGCTATGGTGGTGAACCTTGATCTTGACCAATATCTATTTCAAGCAATAAGTGATGTATTACATAAGAGGTTAAGGAATATGAACATTTAGGACAACATAAGTTGCGCTTAAGTTGCAAATACAAACCTTGGGGAAATAACTATCAAGTGTTTAAAAACCTCCTTATTTACCTCTTTTGTTTTTCTCATCTTCTTCTCCCATGATTATAGGTTGTTGTGGTTGCCCTCCACATTAGACGCTTCAAAATTTTACCACGGAATCTCTTCCTAAAGTTGGCATATAAGTGCCTTACAAAAAATCTTTGAACAACTCTAGGTAATAGTTGTTGTATAACTAGTAGTAGGCCATGTGGTTTGAATTGAATACAATGTAGTTACACCCTGTGTTGTGATATAAAACATAATGTATAGTGATGTTAAAATTAGCTTGCCAACCCATCCAATTTGTTGAAGTTATATTACCAAAATGAAAACTGTAAGACTAAGGAAAAATAAATATCTAGAAAGATGGTAGGCATTGACATCATTAATTAAAATAAGAGAAGATAGTATTACAGAACTGAATTGTAGCAAAATTGGTTTGAGATCTTGATTATAGGTTGATGGTCATGTGTTCAATTCTTGTTATGTGTATAATATTTATTTTAATTCTTTTATTTTTATGTTGACGTGTGTTCGAACTTTGGCTACATATTACCTAGACAAAGGTTCAAGAAAATTGAAGATAATAAAGGCAATTAGGGAATAAGATTTTAATGTGCAAATCAACGTGTAAGTAAGGCAAGAAAGGAAAGCTTAAATCAAAATCAATAAAAATTAAAATATTTTTATTTTAAAAATATTATGAAACTAATGGGTTCTGTAGAGGTTTCATTTTAAGGTTAAGTATGTCTATTATCTATAATTTGTTAAGATAGAAACCCCAACCATCAGGAAAAAGAGGTAGAAAATTTGAGTATGTCAGGTAACGTCCCGATTTGTAGGGTGTCACAAGTTATTCAAAAACCGTAATTTTAACTTTCTATCCTAGCACGAAAACATATTTTTTCAAAACCATAACATATAAACATGCATAATTTATTCGAAGTATATGAGTTCCAAAAGACTTGTCCAATTACATTATTCAGAAAATGGAAATAACGAATGAATTGAAATAACTCCAACTAAACTGTCTTAAATTTAACAAAATAAATTTCATTAAAAATCCCAAGTCTGTTCCCCATCATCTCTCAAATCTATCATGCCTCAACACCATTTGCAACATCATTTGCTTATGTATAACACATTATACGATCACCACCGATAACTTCATTCATAACACACAAACACCAATACATATAGGGTAAGCTACCGATAGAACAACAATAATAATAATAAGATATAAACACAATGTATATATATCAACCATAAACAACCACCTCATACCCAATAGTAATAACAATAAGATTCCTAATCCTCTAACATGACAACTTAATCACAATGAATTACTTAATTATCGATCCTCGATCCTTGATTCCTTGTCATCTCTTACATCTCACACATAGTCCCTACATCTATCCACTCATTAGCACATATGCTAACTACTTACTATATTCATTACAGTAACACCACTAATAACAAAGCATCACCTGAAACATCTCCAATACCATGATCATCATCATAGATACACCATCATCATGATTATCCTAGTCATGAACAATTCCATGAGCATCATCGTACCATGAACACCATAGTGGAAATAGTCAGTCTCACTCTTGTACCTTACCTTACCCGCTTGCAGCCGCTCCTACTATAGCTTTCCATATAGATATGCTCGAGTAGTCTCGCAGTCCAGCTAAGAAACATGTAATCCTACTACACAAAGATGAGGAAAAAATTATCATCCCTACACAAGGAAGGTTTAATACCCGAACAACCATTCCCATGCACCCAAGATAAAAGGAAGTACCTATCAGCAGATAGAACCAGGATTTACTAGGTACACCTAGTAGACTTATCTTTCACTCTTATGGTCATCAACCACAAACTCAAGTACATCTCAACACTCATTCATGCTTCAATTTCAACCATAAATCAAAACTGACCCTAAACATAACCATTAATCTCATTCTCTGATTATCATCACATTTCACACCTACTCAAGCTTAGTCCACGTTCATTTTTCGTCAAAATGCAGTTTTTCAGTAAAAATACTCTAGGATAATTGATTATCATAAGTGATAATCAATTATTTCGAAACGTTCACATTTACACAAAATACCCTATGATAATCGATTATCACTTAAGATAATTGATTATCTGAGTGGTTTGGACAGAACAAATTTCCAGATTCATCACATATAAATTGATAACCAATAATCATCCTAGAGAATCAATTATTCTCGAAACATAACTCAAAACCAATGCGCAAATAATCGATTATAACTAGTGATAATCAATTATTGCTGAATCAAAAACATCTTAGACAAAATTGAAGTATTAAAAACACACATACATCAACCGTAAATCATGATGTCAGAAAAAGATGGAGGGAAAAACATCTATAGCTGACACAAAATGATAACAATCTCGTCTTGAAGTTCATCTAACTTTGGAGGATTGATGGCTTTACTACAAATTGACGAGAAAAATGAACACAATCGAGTTACGGTCTGCCTAACATTTTTGGGCAAAATTCCAAGAATAACCACCCATAAAAATTGTTGCATTAAGACGTGACAATCACGAGACTTCATGCCAACAAGCTTTAAATCCTTCATTGACAGTAAACTCTTCATATTTGAATAGTACCCTTGTGGTACCTTTATACTCTTTAAACAAAGGCAAACACTTATGTAACATGTAGGGGGCAAATAAGTACGTGTACCAATCTCCCTTGGTGCCAACTCTTTTCAGATTTTCATGTCAACCAAATCCAAACTAGCACTCACTCCATCTTTTTTCTTTTCCTGAATGTTGATTAGTATACGAATCAAGCTATCACAAATTTTACTCTACATGCATCACATCTATGCAATGTCTTACATCTAACTTTGACCAATATGGAAGATCAAATAATATTGATTTCTTCTTTCAAAGGGTCGTTACAGATGACGTCTTGGATGTTTTCCCAAATACATGATGTATTTTATTAACCTTTTCAAGAATTTGAAGACCGGTAAGTGGATTTGGTGCATCTTCTTTCTCTTGATATCCATTGAATGCTTCTTTTAACCTTCAATATGGATGATTACATTTTACAAATCTTCGATGACACAGATACACCATCTTCCTTCCGTGTTTTAATTGATGAGCTGTAGTGTTTTCTTCACATATAGGACATGCTTTATGATCCTTGACATTGTATCTTGACAAATTACCATAAGTTGGAAAGTCATTAATGGTGCAAAATAACATTGCATGCATCACAAAAGTTTCAGAAACGATGGCATCAAATATTTCAACCCCATCAACCTATAACAAATTCAAGTCTTCAACTAGTGGGCTTAGATAAACATTTATGTCATTTTCATACTGTTTTGGACTGTATATCATCATAGACAACATCATGTACTTCCTCTTCATGTACAATGCAGGAGATAAGTTGTATATTATCAATATAACTGGCCAACACTTGTGAATGGTACTTAAATTTCCAAATGGGTTCATTCCATCAGTGGCTAAATCAAGCCTAAGATTTCTACATTCTTGACCAAATTGGGGGAATTGTTGATCAATATTTTCCCATTGCTTTGAATCAGCTGGATGACGAAGCAACCCATCAATTGTTCTCTCATCTACATGTCATCTAAGGTTTTTAGCATCTTTTGGATTCACAAACAAACGCTTAAGTCTGACCACAATTGAAAGGTACCAAACTACTTTCAAAGCAGAACCATTTTTTTCTATTTGACCATTATCTTCATTGTTGTTGTTTTTTGACTTCTATCGTTTTAAGCCACATTTTGGACACTTTTTCAAAAATTCAAACTCTTTTCTATATAAAATGCAGTCATTGGGACAAACATGTATCCTTTTATACTCCATACCCATCGGACAAAGAATTTTCTTTGCATCATAATTACGAGTAGGTAGTGTATTTCCATCTGGCAACATTTCATTCAACGACGTCAACAATTTTGTGAAACTCTTATCAGTCCATGCATTGGTCGCCTTCAAATTCATGAGCCTTAACACTTCTGACAACCGTGTAAACTTAGTTGAATCGGCATACAAATGAGTTTTCGCATCATTGGACATCGTCTCATACACATGAGCTTGAGCAAAATTTTCTGCAACAACATCGCGAATCATGTCATCTAATTTGTTTTCTTTTGGTTGATCTTCCATGATGGAATCAATAACATTTTCAGTTTGGGAGACAGTCGGAAAGTGTATTTCTTCGCCGTGTCATATCCATGTTGTATAACATGGTAGGAAACCATTTCATATAAGATGTTCCCTAATTTGGGTTGCGTTCAACTTTCTCCTATTCAAACAGTTGACACAAGGACATCTAAACTTCACTTCATCATTACTTCTACCCTCACTACGTTGCGCAAATTGTATAAATTCCTCTAAACCTCTCTCGTACTCAACACTAATGCGTGACAAATTAATCTAACTTCGATCCATACGATCCATACGTAAATATTAAAATATTCTACAAAATTACAATACAAAAAATATTTTTTGTATTTATCATTTAACGAGAAATTAAAGTTAATTCAATCATACAATTAATAAGCATTAAAATAATCCACATATTCAACATAATTTTTTTTAAAATAACATTGCAAAATTAAAAAAGTAAACTTTAAAATCATAAAATCATACAAATTATACAATCATACAAAATTATACACACATTATATGATTATCCAATCACATATTCAATCATACAATCATACAAAATTATATGATCCTATTAAAAAGTAAACTTTAAACACTAAAATAAGAACCTGATAGTGTGAAAAGCCAATAACAATGGACAACCCGCGATCAAAACATGCAAAAATCAAACCTAGACAAATGCACAAAAAAATTATAAGGTTTAGAAACAAAAACAAACACCAAAATGAAAAAAAAGCATTGAAAATTTACCTCTAAGGTGGAGAATCGCAATAACCAATCCAAGAAGAGGTTTGGAACGATTTTGATTGGTGATAATGTTTCCTAAACGTTCACGATGGTCACGACGACAATAAAAATCGAGGTTGAACGATTAAAAAGTAAGGAAAATGGGGAGAGGGTGACACGATAGAGAGCCTCTTTGCAGAGAGGACTAACAGTTTCACGAAGAAGACAAAAATGTTCTTCCTCTATAATTATTTTTTAACCTACAAAAGGTTACTACCTCGGTCATAAAAAACCGAGGCAATAAGGGGCTATGGCCTCGATTTTCCACTCAATCGAGGCCTAATGTCATCCAAAAAAATTCAAAGTTAATTTAAAATAGCAGTTTTGCAATTTCGCTCAACGTTTTTGTCTTAGGTCCCCGCTAAACCGAAGCAGAGGACACCATTTTGCCTCTGTTGCCTCCCAACCGGTGTCAAAACCCAAAAAAAGTATATTTTAAATATTTAAAATGAGTCAAAGGAGAGTCAGAGCAAGGTCTATGGCCTCAGTTCTGCGGGGAATCGTGGCCAAAAACCCTCATAAATATCTATGCTCTGACTTTTCAACTAACTAACTTTTTGGGGACAAGATTTATGGCCTCGGTTCTGTAGGGAACTGAAGCCATAAACGCTTTCCCAAAAAGTTAGTCAGCTGAAAAGTCAAAAAGCAAAGAGAATATTAGTGCGCACAAAGAATCTATGGTCTCGATTATGAAAATAACCGAGGTCATATGCCCTACCCAGAGATTTTGGTCAGATTGAATAAGGGAATGTTAATGGAGGCAGAGGTCTATGACATTGGTTGAGCTGGGAAGTGAGGTCATAGACCCTCTATAATTTTGGTTGGATTTGAACCGACACATATATGTTCGCAAAAATTTTAAAAATGCCACCGCGTTATTTTATGCTTCGATTTTTTGTAAACCGAAGCATAAATGGTACGCTAGTATCCCTTTTCTACTAGTGAGGATATGTGAAATTATTCTATTTTATTAATTTAAAATACCTTTTAAAATTCTTTAAATTATTTTTTTTTCTAATTAGAAACAAATCATTTTAGTATAATAAAATTTTAATTCATAAAATAAATAAATTACTCTTCTAAATTACCACATTAAAATATAACATTAGTCTTAACCAATTCAATTCAAACATGTTAGAAGCAGTATCACAAGCGATAATGACAAGTAAAATTATTCACAGGAACAAAACGCAAACTGTGACATGTTGAGAATTACTTTATATACTCATTGTAATATAATTAACAATTTCTATATTTGATGCTTCGAATGTGGCACACTTGGATGGAATAATATGTTAGATTTTTATTCAGTCAAGTCAAAGCACCTTTGCATTTTGGTTTTTTATTCATGTATTGTTCTGTTTGCTGTCTAACAACCTTACATATATGCACAGAACTCTTTTTACCTGTCATTCTTTTTTTCTCTCTACTATCATGGCTCCAGTTGTGTGGTGTCTAAAGCCATCTTTTTTTTAATGCATACGAACGATATAAAGAGATTTAAGAATTAGGTCATGAAAAGTTTTCATTTATATTGATGGCTCTTGCTTAGAGTTTTGGGTTGAGAGAGGGCTCCACCCTCCAAAATTGAGAGCCAACAGACATGAAAATGACTTGCACCATGTAGTGTTTCCAGTTGGAGTGACATAGTGAACCTCACACAAAGGTTGAGTATGCTTTCTCAAAACAATTGATTACATTTTCAATCTAATAATGCTTCTTAATTAACCTAACCATGGTATGTTGATCTTTATTAATAATTGCATTAGGAATAATGGGATTAAGAGTATTAAGTATTATAAAAAAGTTTTTTTAATAAAAAAGTGTAATAAAAAACAAATAACAGAGAATGGTACAACGAAATACCAAATCTATGTATGGAAAAAATCACATAATTTCTACTAATTTATGTTTATTAATACAGAAATATTTCAGAACCCTCACAACAATAACCTACAGACAAACAACCACCCATATATACTTTTATATGTCGTGAAATGAATTATATTATTACACATAAATATTTCGTAACCTACATATAACTTTAAGTGTTGTAGAATCATAATCTAAGATAAAACTGTACTTCTCTGTGTCGATTTATTATATGGATACTTTAATGTTCATACCATAATATGTTCACAACTTATAAGTAAATGGATTTTATGCAGAGGTGGTATGTGATGTGTGATAAGACTTCAATAAATTCTTCTCACTTCAACTAGTTTTAAATCCAAGTTTTTATGTGCTTTTTTTGTAATTAAATATTCTTTTTCTTGGTATTTATGGTAGTTGTTTAATATTTTCTTATAATTTGTATTAAATATGATCTTAATATTTATTCAAAAGAATAACCCTGATTTCTTGATTTCTTAGCGGATAACGATTTAATAGATTGATACGTTTATGAAAAATATATCATATTAAAACATTAAGTCATCGTTATTTAACGACGTTAATTCGATATAACAAAATATATCATATTAAAACCTTTCAATAAATATTAGAACCATATTAAATAAAAATAATTGTGAAAAAATATTGAACAATTATGAGAACAAAAGATATACTAAATCAAACACTTTATTAAGTATATATTATATTAAAAATCTTTTTGCAATTATTCGTAAGTGTAAATTTATGTTCTTATTTAATATTTAAGTTTAACTTCTTAATTATTTTTTATAGTTTAAAAAATTATTTAATTAAAATTTGTTATAATTAGATTTTTTTAATATGAATTACATAAATATATTAAAAATATTTTTTTAAGTGCATACACTAGTAAAAAATAGTTTTTTAACGCATCCCATATGCTTCGGTTTTGAAAAAACCAAAGCATATCAAAACATTGTAACATTTTTGTAGTTATTTTGAAGTTATATGTCTTGGTTCATTGGGAACCGAAGCATAAGGAGTCTATTGTCTTGGTTCAATGGGTAACTGAGGCATAAAACCCTGTAGAACATACATGCCCCTTCTACAAGTCAGACTTTTCATATAATAATTTTTTCGAAAATGACCTACTACCTCGGTTCTCTGACCAACGAGGCAAAAAACCCTACCAAATCCCTCTCCAAGCACTGATATGTACTTTTTCATCTACCAATTTTTTTAACAAATGTACTTTTTACAAATGAATAGAGAGGAGGTGGTAATAATAATTTACAAGTATTGAATCTTGAATTGTCCGGTTGGACAGTTTAAGAAGAGTAATAATTTTTTCATAGTTTATTAATATATATAAATTTTAATATACATGTCTTAAACTTAATGAAAATTTGCAGTTGTGTTTCGTATTGATTTTCGCGTACATATTTGAGTGTGATTTATAATCACTTTCATTTTGTGTAACCTGAACATCAATACGAAATGTTGGCAAAATTTCGTGAAATTTTAGATATGTTATTTAAAGTTTATATGATTAATAAAATGAAAAAAAGTGAATTTTCTTGAATGGGATAAGGTCGCATCTTGAATACAAAAGCGATTAAAGTGATCATTCAAAATTATTGAAATTGTGTAAACAATTTCAGTAAATATACGTATGGATCGACATTGGATTAATTCACCGCGTATCAGTGCTGAGTATGAGATAGAGGTAGAAGAATTTATACACTTTGCACAACGTAATGAGAGTAGAAGTAATGATGAAGTCAAGTTTAGATGTCCTTCTATTAATTGTTTGAATGAGAGGAAATTGAACGCAATCGATATTAAGGAACATCTTATCTGTGATGGTTTCCTACGAATTTATACAACATGGATATGGCACGGCAAATTAATAAACTTTCCAACTGTCTCTCTAACTGAAGATGTATTAAATTTCCCCATGGAAGATCGACCGGAAGAAGACAAATTAGAGGACATGATCTGCGATATTGCATAAAAGTTTTGCCCAAGCGCATGTGTATGAAACGACGTCCACTGATGCGGAGACTCCTTTGTATGTCGTTTCAACTAAGTTCACACGGTTGTCAACGGTGTTGAGGCTCATGAATTTGCAAGCACACAAAGTCGTTGTGAAGGACAAGAATCCAAGACAATCAGAGAAATAACAATTGATGAAGCATAATAGAACATTCTTATCTTGGTTCAAATTTGAAGTTTTGAAAGAGTCACGTTCTTCTGAGACTTTATTGTGGCTAGCAAATGGTTTAAAGTTTGATGTTGTATGTTGTACAGGCTATGAAATTAATAATTGCACATTCTATACAAAGACTTTGGATGATAAAAGCACAATATCAAATAATGACATTAGTCTAGAAGCTAAGTCTCTATAATTTTCCATATCCAAATATCAAAATCTTGAACTTGGATTAATGAGATATTATGGTAGAATAAAAGAGATTTGGGAGGTTGGTTACACTATGTTTTTTGTTCCAATGTTCAAATGTAAGTGGGTTGACAATAAGAGTGGTGTCAAAATAGATGAATCTGATATAAAACTAGTTGATTTTTGAAAAGTTGGTTATCGAGACGGACTGTTTATCATGGCATATCTAGCAAGTCAGATTTTTTATGTCAAAGATCCTGCGTCTAACCATTGGTATGTCGCTCTTCAAGGAAATAAACAAATTGAAGTTAACAAAGAGAATCTAACTAATCTTCATATTGCTAACAACCATTCATTTAAAACGACAATAAATTTGGATGATGACTCTCTAGTTGACGATGTATATGCAATTCGAGAAGATCACAATGAGGGAATATACATATGACCAATTCATATCATTATGTATGAATTTCATATTTATGTAAAGATTTATGGTTGTTGTTAAATAATATATGTTATTTTATAAGTCTTTTATTAATATTTCATGTTATTTATTGTGACAGATATATGGCTGAGGCACCACATTCATTAGGAGATGAAGTTCCCACTTTTAGACCCACTAGAGGAGCGACCAGGTTGAGACAACTTTTACTTAAAAGAAATGTTGGTGAGAGGACACCTGTCATTGTGGACGTGCTCACCAGTGTAGCACCTAGTCCAAATGGATATGGTTTTAGGTCATTCCTTGGAGTATTGGCACGTGATTGTATATCTATCCTTACTCCATCATTTGATCATGTATACGAAGTTGATCGAAACCTAATATGGCAAGATCTATTGGTAAGTTAATGAATATTTCTCCAAATTCTAGTTTGATTATATTGATAAATTTTTATTCATATAAGGTTATTTTCTTTATTATAGATGACATTTGATATTCCAAATGTCGTGCCCACTAGTGTAGAAATCGCTTTTTATGACTAGTAAAAATGACCTATTAGGATAGGTGGTCTGGCATCATAGTTATGGGTGTCATAATAGGTTTGTTCTTTTTATGACGTAGTAGAAAAGTACGTCATAATATGTTCAAAATATTTTGACGTAATTTCTATCACCTATCATAATATATGTTTTTCAGACGCATGCGCTCATCATTAGATGCAACCTCTCTTAAGAGCTACTTCCTTTAAACACTATAGAAGAATATCTAAACAATCAAGTTATAAACATTTATGTAAAGATGGCATCTTACGAGGGATTATCAATTCATAAGGATAATCCAATCTATATCAAAGGTACTCAAATATCAATGCCAACACAAAAAAGAAGGGCATTACTGATGGCCATGATCCCTCGAAAACAACCAGAAACCATCGGTAATGACCTATTACCGACGGCCAAATTATAGTTAGTAAATCCTTTGTCGCTAACAATTACCGACGACTTTTGGCCTTTGGTAATTACCAAGGACAAAGACCTTCGATAATTACTGAAGGGAAAAGGCAATATAAAGTAGACACGTTTTGTGAAAGATTATCAGCATCATTTTGGGCATCTACACTCCAATTGTGAGTAATAGAGCCTAGTTCTCAATTAGTTCAAACAGTACATCCAGAAAAAACATTCCAAATGCCAAACCATTATAAATTATCCCAACCTGGTTTTATCTAACAAACATAGATATTGCAAAATATATACAAGATTTCAGTAACTCTTTAAAAGACTTGCATTCTATCACACAATTGTAGGTGCATAGATTACTATCTTTAATTCATTTCACGTTTCAGACCAAACAATATCCTTAATTTAACACTTATATCATCATTCTTTTCCACCCTTAATCTAATTTCAAAATTCATCATTAATCTCAAGCAATACCCAATCCCCAATTTGACCCAACCACCTTTCATTCTTCTTCATCGAGACCAACCATATCGTTTACATCCTTAAACCACAACATTCCAGACCATAAAACATTCCAGTTAGCACATACTTGGAAAATGTGTTCGCCCTCTCCACAAAACATTTCCTCCAAACTCCGCAACCTCACGCGTCTCACACTAAACTCGGAATGCTTCCTAGCTTGCACTTACACCTTTCTTTACTCTTTACTTTTTACAATCACTTGATTTAGTGTATCTCTAACCCTCTCTTCATGATTGAAATCCAATGGAGCCTCCCTACCCACCACGTCAAGATACGCACCACAAAACCACACCAACAGCCCCTAGATTGGCCTCGCCCTACGATAATGGAAGACCTAGTCAGGCCGCCATAGCAATGCCGTCACGCCGCAACAGAACCGTTGTCATGCCGCGACAGCAACGTCGACATGCTGCCACAACAACCACGTCAAGAAACACCTTCCAACAGCCCTCTCGCAACAATGTAATCCATGAAAGACCACCCTCCTCACCGATACTTTCCTCATGTTGACACAACGATTAAAGAAAAGAGTGGTTAGGGTTCTGAAAAAGGGAGTAGGTGAAGTCTGTGATGCTTGGGGTAGAGAGAGAGAGGGGAAGACTTGGGGGAATTTGTGCAAAAACAATTTGGGAGAATGGGAGAGGGCAATCCCAAATTCGTATTTCATTAAGTCGATGCTTATACCGACAGTCATAATCCTTCGGTAAATTCACTACGCCATTACCGACGGCCACAATCCTTCGGTAATCTCCACCTCAACATGCCCTTCAGTAAATCCTTCGGTAAATCGATATTACCGACGACCAAAAGGCCGTCGGTATTTTGCCATCGGTAATTAGCGTATTTCTTGTAGTTTAAAAGTTTTCGAGAAACACTATTCAACACCTTCTTCTAGTGTCTCTTGTTACTTCACAAAACTTATACCATATTGCATTCAACCCTTGACATAGTTTATTAACTAAAAGAAAATTAAACCAGAAAATAAAAACAAAATTAAAATTGCATCAACTTAATGTGAGCACATGACTATGACATTACAAAAATCAGATTCATGAATAAAACTGACTTAACACTAGTACAGTAAAGGGAAACGACAATGATTATTTTTGTTTATACGCAGTGGTTCTGCAACCAAGGCATATACATGCGAGGAAAAAAGGGGTAGGCTTTTTGCCTCGTTTATGAACTGAGGCATAAAGGTGTGTGTTTTTGCCTCGGTTGAAATCCGATAAGGCAGTAGATGGGTTTTTTCTTTTTTTTGTGTTTTCTTTTGTTTTCACCATTGGGTTCAAATCCAACCGAGGACGGCGTGTTCCCACCACCACCTACAGAGAATCAATCAAATACGACCACTCTTGCAGAGAATCAATAAACAGAAAACAACCCGATCAAAATAAAAAAAGGGAGGAAAGGAAGCTTTCTCTTCGTTGTGCCCCTTTGCACCCTCGCCGCGTCTCCGTCGCGTCATTAATGATCCCTCTAGGTTGGTTGTTCAGGCGAGACGAAGAACCCTAGGCTAGGTTGGATGCACTACTTGAAGCAAGACGGATCGGAACAGAGAAGAGGAAGGAAGCCTCGCTCTCGGCAACGCGAAAGAGAAACCCTCTTCTGCTTGCACGAGAGACCCGGTGCTGTCCCAAAGTTGGGTCTCTCTGTGAGAAAATAATCAAGACGAAGAAGGAGAAAAAGAAATCTCACCCCCTTGTGCACCGCGGATTAAGACGAAGAAGATGGGTTCTTGTGTTGAACAGAGAAGATGAAGAGTAATCATTGTTTTACGTTTTTAAATTTTAACTATCGAAGAAGTTATTACCTCGGTTAAGTAGAAAACCAAGGCAATAAGACTCTACTGCCTCGGTTATAAAGACAACCGATGCGTAAACCTTTCCGAAAAAATTAAAAATAAAATTATAAATGGAAAAATTTAAAGATATTTCTAACTATAGGTATGAGTTCGCAGTTAAACCGAGGCATAAAGTCCTTATTACAAGGGTTCAAATGGAACTGAGGCAATATATGTTGAATAAATGGATTTACAATGTTTAAATACAGAGGTTGTCAGCTTTTGGCAGGACATACTACATCGGTTCTGCATAGAACCGAGGTAATAGGTCTATTTTGATAACATTGTTAGGTGAAAACTCTGATATGCAGAGGGGAAACAAGGTTTTTGCCTCGGTTGGTCAGAGAACCGAGGCAGTATACCCCTTAGGCATCGGTTCTTATTGAATCGAGACATATAGTTTCGCAAAAATTACGAAATTGCCACCGCGTTTTGATACGCTTTGGTTTTTTTTGAAACTGAGGCATAATGGGCGAGTTAAAGACCCATTTTTTTACTAGTGCAAATTGCAAAGATTCATCGATTAAAATAACAAAGAACTTGACTCAAACACGTAACAAACTCAATGCAACTACATAAGATATACATGAATGGAGAATGAAAAGCAATGGAATAGTAACTTGTAAACCATAAGACAATGTAGGAAAATGGATGAACAATATGGAATTATTTCAAAGCGTGATTCAAACCATGGCTGGATTAGAGCTTCTCACGGATAAAGATCTAGAATAGAGTGGAATGAAGGATGAAGTAGTGGAACTCGAGCAAGGATTGAAGGTATTCGATGAATTGAAGAGGAAGGGCTCTCAATTAAATGGTTTGGTGTGGGTTATGGTGTGAGAATGAGACTTAGAAGGAAACCTATCTAGGGAAGGTGACTAGAGGAGATAAAACACTCTAGCCGTGACTTTGAAAGAGAATGCATATGGAGTGATCTCAAGAGAGGTTCATTATTGTTTCAGATGTGAGGGGCTGCGTCGTCCAATGTCTCCACGTCTTCCTCTGCTCGTACTTCGTATGTCCATCTCTCTGTCCTCGCTCCTCAATTTCCTTCTCTGTGCGCAGGTGGGAGACCTGCGAAAGATTCTCCGATGCCAAAGTCAGTTTGAGAGCAATGGCTTTTTCTGTCAAACAGTAATAAATGTGCAGTAAATGCAACCTATCAACCACTCACCTTAGATCTGTATTTATAGTTTTCGCTATGGGCTTGGGATTAGTGAAAAGTTAATCACGGTCCAAATTCAACCCAATAGCTTTTAACCACTACTTACCTTAAACCTAGTTAATTAGCGATGTGGCCGACCAGTCTCGCGAGGCTTGGCCTTATGACCGGCCAGCCCGTACAGCCAACCCGGTTGGTTAGCGGTATGACCGGCCGGCTTCATGTGAGTTGCTTTTTTCACAGGTGGCAAGCGGTAAGGTTGCGTGATCGTGGACGTACGGGCGTAATCGTGGACATATGGGCGTCCGGCCTACCGTGCCCAACCCTTCCTGATGGTAAGCAGAAGGATAGTTTCCTGGGTCCATTGTGGTTACGTGGACGTCCGGCCTGTTTGACGTCCGGTCCCTACTGGTACAATTACCATAAACATCAAAGTAATTTACAATGGGTGGAAAAGGTGAATTTATAGAATGATCCAAGCTTTCCCACGATGCCTAACTACTATCTTTATCATCAAGCGTGATGAATGGATCGAGGGCCATGTAATAAAGCACGTTAATGAGCAAGACACATGGAACATGAGCTACATGTGAAGAAGTTGAAACAGGACGTGTGCGCTGAGCGGCGAGGAGGTGTGTTGGGCACTGCTTCGCTTGGCTAGAGTCATCAAGCGTTGAGCGAGGCTTGTTTGTTCCAAGTGAGTAAATTCTTCAATTCTTGCCCTTTTGATGTGTTTTCAAGTTCCCTCTTAGAGCTTTCTTGTCATGTTACGAATGATGGGGCTTTGAATGGAGTTTGGGCTTAGGCCAAGTCGTCACTCCCTCCTCGTTTCCATTTTTTGAAACTTAATTCTTTTTATTTTTTACTCTACACGATACAATTGTTATATACACAACAAAACTTTTATAGGAGTTAGGAGATATAAGAGTTTAGTGAGACTCTTAGATATTTGGGTACATATATGATTGATTCAATAATACAGTTCCAACTTCATTTTAAGAAAATTTGTGGGTGTACACACAAATGTCTTTATTACAAATTTGAGCACATGCATACTTACTAGCCAGATTTATTTATTAGGGTCCTTTTTTCACCCGAGAAAACCTATGCCACCCTACTACATGCTCACACTTGCATCAACAAATCTTCAAAAATTTCCATGGCAGACTTGGGCAAACCCAGAAGAACATTTACGTTTTTCCTTTCTTGACCATGTGATAAAAACAAAATGACTTCTTTCTCTGGCAGAGTCACAGGACCAGAACATAGAGGTTCTCCCCAGCCAAAATCTGTGGTGTGGAAAGACAACTTAGTCCAAGTTGTGATCAAAAGGGTGGCTGTAAGAGATGGCCTAGCTCTTGTGACTTCAAAATAGTCAATGGCAGATCTCATGTAACTATCAGTGACCATGTCAATTGCCTTGCGAATCAATCCCACGGAATATGACAAAGGGTTCCTCAATAACTCCCCAGCCTCACACAACGAATTTGTCAACACAATACCATTTCCAAAGTACCCCTTTGGTATTGGGGGAACGAATCTTGACCTTCCATCAACTGCAAAGAGAAGCTTTGTTTGTTGCTCAGGTTGCATCCTTAATGCTGCAGTTCGAGCTCTCCACACAAACGCTGAGAGCGCTTCAAAAGTTGAGCACTTGCTCAAAATACCGTCTTCTGTGACCTTTTTCTTAAGTAGATCGAGCTTCTCAGGATCGAAGAAGAAGGATCTGTAGAGCATGTTTTCTTCCTCATAAAGCTTTCTAGTGTTTGACACATCCTCTATTTCGGCAAATTCGTTGTGTTTGAACTCTACTTTGGGAGGATCACGTGCTTTGATTATAGTTCGATCAAGAAATGGTGGGATCTTTAAGTCTAAACCTCGAGCTGTCTCACTCCATGCATTCACAAACTCCATGGCACATAGTCCATCTTTCATGCAGTGGTTCATGCAAAGCCCCAAAGTAAAACCTCCGCATCTGAACTTTGTCACCTGCAAATTACAATATTTATCACCATCTCTTAAATAAATATCAATAATATTAGAATGAAGGGTAAAACGGTAATAACCCATGCACAGATAACGTTTTACTTAAAATGAAATAAGCACGTGAGAGAGAGAAATATCACAAAGCAGAAAGAGTGAAACACAGAGTTGAGAGATGACGATGAGCATAAGCTCTGCTAGGGTTCAGCCGGAGCTCTTCCCTCTCTACCACCACACACTCAGTCACACAAGAACACGCACAAGGATACAAGGGAAAAATCACAGGTATACTGAATAACCTCAATTGTGTATTATTAAAAAAATTGAAACTGATTTACAAAGCTTTTATACTGTGTAATAATCTGTTTTTTCTGTTTTCTGTTTTACACTTCAACACTCCTCCTAAAACAAAACTTGAAAAACACGATTAAACGATGAATAACACCTTTTCACCGATTGAATCGGTGAAAATCTTCTCTTCCTCGATTTCCAGTAAATTTCTACCGATTAAACTCAGTAGAACCACCTTCTTCAAGCACACACATGTTTTTCACCGATTAAAACCGGGGAAAAACATCTCCTTAACCGATCTTCTTCTCTGTGAAGAGAAACCCTAATTTTCCAAAGCTTCAGCTTGCACCATCCCGATTAGCTTTCTGAGTTTCAGAAAGTGTTCGCCTTTTAGGGCTTTAGTCAGTATATCTGCAAGTTGATCTTCGGATCTGCAGTGTACAATTTCCAGTTTCCCATTGCTGACCTGTTCCCTGATGTAGTGGAATCGGGTCTCAATATGTTTACTCCTACCGTGAGATGTAGGATGTTTGGCAAGATTTATGGCTGATTTGTTGTCAACCATTAGTCTAACCCTCCTCTCGGATAGCTCCATCTTCAGTCCCTCTACCAAGGATCTCAGCCAGGTTGCCTGACACGTAGCTTCACAGGCAGCTATGTATTCTGCCTCACATGAGGATAAGGCAACTACTGGTTCCTTTCTAGAACTCCAGGAAATAGGAGATCCATCCATGAAGAAAATGTACCCTGCAGTGCTTTTTCTGTCAGTCTTGTCTCCACACCAATCTGCATCTGAATAAGAAGTAATTTGTACTTCTTCTCCAGTCTCTCCTTTTCTAAACTGAATCCCATATGAATGTGTACCCTTCAAGTATCTAAGACTTCCAACCATTCTTCTGTAGGTTGTTGGATCAACAGCTTCCTCTTCTGGCTCCCTTTCCAGCCTTACACCAACTTCTGCAGGAGTACTTGCAGCATTACAATCACCCATCTCATACTTTCTCAGCAGATCTAAAGCATACCTTGATTGGTGCATCACTACTCCATCTTCAGTCTTGGTAAACTCAATGCCAAGGAAATAGCTGAGTTTTCCAAGATCACTCATTTCAAATTCACTTTGCATTTCAGTTTTGAAGACTGAGATTAATTCTTCACAACTTCCAGTGACTAACATGTCATCCACATAGAGACACACAATCAACTTCTCTGTTTTTCCTTTGTGCTGACAGCTTTGCACATACACACCGTGTTCTGAAACACATTTCTCAAACCCAATACTGCCCATGAACCCATCAATACGTTGGTTCCAGGCCCTTGGAGCCTGCTTAAGCCCGTAGAGAGCTTTCCTCAGCCTATACACTTTGTCCAGCTGCCCTTTGACCTCAAAACCTTGTGGTTGTACCACATAAACCTCCTCCTCTAGTCTTCCATTTAAGAAGGCTGATTTTACATCAAGCTGGTGTAGAGACCAGCCAAATTTAGTAGCCAATGATACCACTAATCTTATGGTTTCAACCCTTGCTACAGGAGCAAACACTTCACCATAATCAACTCCAGCCTTTTGTAAGAATCCCTTAGCAACCAGCCGTGCCTTATACCTCACAACAATGCCTTGTGGATTTATCTTTGATTTATAAACCCATTTTAATGCTATGGGTTTCTTTCCAGAGGGTAATTTCACCAGTTCCCAGGTCTGGTTCCTTTCAATGGAGTCAATCTCCTCCTCCATGGCTTTATGCCATTTCTCATCCTTCACAGCCTCCTCAAACTCAACAGGTTCAGCCTCTGCAACTAGTGCATAGTGCACAAAATGTCCCTCTGATGTGAGAGTAGCCTCATAGGATAAGTCAAAATCCCTTAGGTGAGCTGGCAAGTGAGTAACCCGTGATGACCTCCTTCTACCATCATTATTCACAGTTTCTTCAGTCTCAACTACAGCAGTTTCATCTTCCAAAGTGATGGTTGATGTCTCCTGCCTAGTTGTGTCCCACTTCCAAACTCCAGTTTCATCAATAACTACATCTCTGCTGATGCAAGCTGTCCCTGATGTAGGGTCATACAGCTTGTATCCTCCAGTTGAATGATAGCCTACTAAAATTAGAGGCACTCCTTTATCATCCAATTTTCTTCTCTGCTGGTCTGGTATGTGTTTGTAACACAATGAGCCAAATATTTTCAGATGTTTGACATCTGGTTTCATCCCTGTCCAGGCTTCTTCAGGTGTCAAGTCTTCCAGTCTCTTTGTTGGAGACATATTCAGTATATAAGTGGCTGTAACCACAGCCTCTCCCCATAAAAAGTTAGGCAACCCTTTGCTTTTTAACATACACCTCACCATGTTCAGTAGAGTTCTGTTCTTCCTTTCAGCTGCACCATTATGTTGTGGTGTATATGGAGGAGTAACCTCATGTATAATCCCTTCATGTTCACAAAACAACTTGAATTCAGTGGAGATGTATTCTCCACCTCCATCTGTCCTTAAGACCTTTATCTTCTGCTCACACTGCTTCTCAACCATTCTCTTGAATTTCTGAAACACCTCCAGTACTTCTCCTTTCCTTTTGATTAGATACACCCAACATTTCCTGGTGTAGTCATCAATAAACAGCAGGAAGTATCTGCTGCCTCCTGGTGTTTCAACCTGCATTGGCCCACACACATCCGAATAGACTACTCCTAGTCTTTCTGCAGATCTCTGGGGTAGGTTCTTCTTGAAACTGCCCCTTGTTTGCTTACACTGCACACACTCACTGCACACTGTATCTGGCACAGTAACATTAGGCAGCCCATTCACCATCTTTTTCTGTCCTAACAGAGACAGATCCCTGAAATTTAAATGTCCAAACCTCAAATGCCAAAGCCATTCCTCCTTGTTTTCTGAGGCAGTAAAGCACTGGTGTTTCACTGCACTCATCACAACCCTGAATGTCCTATTTTGTGACAGCTGGGCTTGTACAACCATCCTCTTCTGTTGGTTGAAAATTCTGAGACTGTTATCCTCCATTTTCATCACATAACCTTTCTGCAGTAGCTGTTCCAAGCTTAGCAGATTTGATTTTAATCCTGGTACATACAGTACCTCTTCAATTGTTACATCTCTTCCTTCCACATCTCTTAGAACAACCCTGCCAGTGCCTTCTGCAACCAGACTTCTATCATCAGCAAACCTGATTTTTCCATGTCCAGCACCTTTAATTCCTACAAACCAGTCTCTTCTCCCTGTCATGTGGGTAGAACACCCAGAATCTAGGTACCACACATCATTTTCTGTTGAATCTTCTTCTGTTTTAGCCATCAACATTACTGGTTCTGAATCAGATTCCTCTTCTTGGGCCAAATTAGCCCTCTTCTTTGGTTTGTTCTTAGCACCTTCACCACTCCAACAATCCTTAGCATAATGACCCAGTTTTTGACAGTTGTAGCACTTGACCTTCTTTTTGTCAAACTTCCATTCACCATTTTTCTGAGTTTTCACCTGGCCTGATTCACTGGACCCTTCTCCTTGCTGGTCCTGTGAATCTTTGCCCTTCTTGCCACCTTTTCCTCCTTTCTTGAACCCTTTCTTGCCTTTCCACTGAGATCTGGCCTGCAAGGCCTGCTCCTGGCACTGTTTGCGCTCATTGAGGCGTAACTCATGAGCCTCTAATGAATGCTGCAGCTCCTCAATGTCAATATTCTCCTTTCTTCGGGTTTCTTCAATGGCAGCTACTACATAGTCAAATCTGGCAGTCAAGGTCCTCAGAATTTTATCCACAACATACTCTTCCATCATCTTATCACCACAAGCTCTCATCTTGTTCACAAGTTCCTGCACCTTATCAAAGTATTCAGCCACACTCTCATTTTCATCCATAATCAAGGTTTCAAACTGTCTTCTGAGTGCCTGCAGTTTAATCTTCGCATTCCTGTCTCCATCACCATATGTTTTCACTAAAATACCCCAGATTTCTTTTGCACTGTCAGCATTTGAGATCTTGTTGAAGATCTTCTGGCTTACACTCTGATATATCAAAAATCTGGCCTTACTGTCCAGTTTTACCATCATCTTGTACTCTTTCTTCTCTTCTTGAGATGCATTGTCACTCAATTTAGGCAGTCCCTGTTCAATAACTTCCAGGACATCCTGAAATCCAAACACAGCACGCATCTTGATTCTCCAATCATCAAACTGCTTGCCATCAAACATGGGTAATGGTCCCTGTATACCTCCAAAGTTTGCCATCACAATCTTGCAAACTTTCTTGCAAAAATCTTTTACAAAAAATTCACCTCCTTTCTTCTCTGGATACACGCACCACCAGATAAAGCTCTCACACCTTCAGTAAATTTCCACGCACCCACTTCACACACCAGGATTCAGCCTAAGCTCTTGATACCATATTAGAATGAAGGGTAAAACGGTAATAACCCATGCACAGATAACGTTTTACTTAAAATGAAATAAGCACGTGAGAGAGAGAAATATCACAAAGCAGAAAGAGTGAAACACAGAGTTGAGAGATGACGATGAGCATAAGCTCTGCTAGGGTTCAGCCGGAGCTCTTCCCTCTCTACCACCACACACTCAGTCACACAAGAACACGCACAAGGATACAAGGGAAAAATCACAGGTATACTGAATAACCTCAATTGTGTATTATTAAAAAAATTGAAACTGATTTACAAAGCTTTTATACTGTGTAATGATCTGTTTTTTCTGTTTTCTGTTTTACACTTCAACAAATAAATGACTATACAACAGAAATAAAAAGAATTTTTCCTTGTATTTATAGTTATACTATGTTTGTACAAGTTCGCAATATAATTGCTACAAATAAGTTATTTAATGTAGACTACTATAATATTTTATCTTAACAATTTAAGGATATCACTTATTCTAATACTCTCTTCAAGTCAGAGTAAATATTAAGAACTTTCAATATTTACATTACGGTAAAATAAGTTTTTTACCTAATAGTTTGATAAACGCGGACAAGTTGTTCACTTAGAAAGGAAGTTAGAAATGAGCTATCATTAATCTTATCACTTATCACTAATAATACAACAACTTACTATTAAATGAGCTCGCTAGAATAAGAAGAAAGATATGTTAGTGTGCAACAACAAGGGCTCCTTATTCATTTTCTTTTAAACCATGGATGACATTTTTATTGGTTTACGTGTTGTGCCCCAATGTAGTTTATTGTCTTTCATCTTGAATGATAAAAGACTAAGTTTGTGTAACAGTAGGTGATGAATTCATTAAAAGAAATTGACCATAAACAACATTTTAACATTTGCTTATCAAACACATTCATTCAAACATTAGTATATGTCGAATAATCTTTTGCAGACATAACACTCATTCATCTTAGAGCTTGAGTATTACCAAACTTCATGAGAATAAAAATAACACTATCTATAATATTAGGTGTTAATTAGTTAAAGATTTAAAATAACAGTTCTATATTCTTCTATTTTACATTTAGGGTTTCCTTAGAAGGTACTGGAGACTTTCATGAAAACCTAATTTGAATTTTTCATTAAAAGTGATAATCATGACTTTATGCTAAGTTGAATGTTATCTCCGTCTAGAGGTTTGGAAGCAAACCATTCCAAGATTATCATAATGATGTCCAGAATAAAAATTATTAAAATCTAGTTTATTTTCATTATTAATCATGAAAATAAGAATAGGAAAATTAAGATAGACAAATGATTGAATAAAAAATCATTATCGTTCATGATATTATGTCGAAAGTGTTAACACAAGACCGTCTATAAGACTGAACTGTCTAATCGACCTCATATGTTTTGAAGTTTAACAAATAACAATAAACAAAATCAGCATATGACACAGTGTTATCTTAAGAAAACAATACAGCTAAAGGACATGTGGTTTATGAAAAAACCTTGTGAAAACTAAGTATCTTGAGAAAAGCCTTAGTGAACACACCAACACATAAACAAACTGTATTGCTGAACGATTTCCCTATTATATGCGTCAATGATAGTCTTGTTGAATGTACTAGTGGTATACATTGCTAAGCAATGATCAAATGAACTTTCAATATGTCTGAAAAATAAAAGTGTCAAAAGATGTTTTTGGAAGGTATGCTAAAAGTTTTAAATGATGATCCAAAAACTTGCGTCAAAAGACACCTTATTATACGTGCTTTTGGATGAAACAAAAATAGCTTAAAGAAGCGTTTTGAGTAAAAGCCTTATATAGGTTAGACGATAACATGTGTCAAACGATCTCCTTCATCCAACCACTTGGTATCTTAGTTAAAAATGTTTAAACGATCAAATCCTACTTCAACAATAAAAATTGTGAAAAGCACTTTGTTATTCTAAAAATGCATTAAATGTCATTAAGTGCAGAACGTTTAAAAAAAACAAAAGTGATAACAAAAAGGACTTATATGCCTGCATGCATATCTACTTTACTCTATGCATATAACCTATGTCAAGTATCTACTTGTTCCATCCTATACAAATCTAAAGTGGATGTTACAGACAAAGTAGACATCCACGAAATGTTCTTACTATCGAAAGTCGCACCAGAAAGTTTGTACAACCTAGTTTTGATAAAGAAGTGAAAAAGCATGCCAACTCTCACAAGTTAACTTTAACCAACGATTGTTACCTAAGAGAAGGCTAAGAAGGTCTGAAGATCAAAGCAAAGTACAATCCAAAAAACATTTTCTTGATGCCCATATATTGAAGAATGTAAAAAAAAAAAGAGCAAGAGAATAAGCATATGAGAGTGAAAGAAAATATCTATGACGAAAAGAAAAGCTCAAAAGACAAATAAAGCTAATACTCTCAAGCTTCAAAGAATTATAAGCTTATTGTTGTAAGAAGAGAGAAATATTTGAGAGTCTATTAGATTGAGTTGTATTGTATACACATCTTCTCTATGAGAGTCACAACCTAAGGACTTGTAACCAATCTGTTTGATTGTAAATTCTGAAGAGAATTCAAACATTAATTCGGTGAAGTTAAACGGTAGCTAAATGGGTTTGTCTAGTGGAAACTCGAAGCGGTTCAAACTCAATTAGATAGTGTACCTAGAAGATACCGGGAGTGTCTAAGGATATCGAGAGTGGTGAAGAATACTACACAACTAGAAGTGAGTGAAACTCAGTTCTAGTTAGAGTAACCAAAGTTACTTTGAGTGACTAGGTCATACCAGGAATAGTGAGAGTACTTAGTTGTAATCTTGTGAAAGATTATAGTGAAATCCTCTAAGAGGTCTTAGAGGAGAACTGGATATAGCTCGGTGGAGCACACCAGTATAAAAACAACTATGTGTTTATCATTTTAATGTTGCTAAAGGCTCTTTTTACAAACTCTACAATTGCACGATTTCTGAACCACTATAAAAGTTATTGCCATTAAATGTTATTTATAAAGAGCTAACTTTATTAAAACGCTACAGTTAACTTGTTTAAACGATTGAAAAATACTTACTTGAGAATTTATATTTTTAATAGAACTCTTCAAGTCAAGCGTTTAACAACTTATATATATAAATCCTTTGATCCTTGACAAATCTGTTAAATTATCTCTTCTACAAAAATTTCCTATAACACTACTTCAACCCCCTTCTAGTGTTTTTTAGATACTACAAAAGAAAAAAATAATTTTACCTTATATTGTAATTAAATAAAAAATTATATATATAATTATATTATTATGATTGTACAAACTCAATAAAAAAGAAAGTTATGCCGAACCCTCATAATATTTTATTTAAAAATTATAATTGATTTTTAATAGAATGTTATATCATTACAAAAACTTTTGGAACTATAGATAAAAATAAATTCATCGATAAAATTGAATTATTGATGAATTTTACTTGTAGATTTATTTTTTCAGTAAAATCGACAAATTTATTTGTTAGTAAAATTCATTAATACTTACAAATTTTAAAATTTGTCAGTAAAATCTATCGATAATTTAAAATGTTTATTATCCATCGATAAATTTGTCGATAAAAAGAGCGGTAAATTTTTTGTTTAAATCGTTATCTAGAGATGTGAGAAGCCAAGCTTCTTTATCTCATCTCCTCTTCACACCCAAACCATAAGACCATTGAGCGAAAAAAGCAACTAAAAAAGTGAGCATTGACCCAACAAGCAAATTATTGCTTGGTGAAGAAAGTGTCCTCTCTCGCCCTTTGTGAACAAAGTACTCCTCCATTACGTTGTCACCTTCAATGTCTTCGCCAAGCCCATGTCTTCCATGGAGCTCGACATCCTCTCCAAATCCCTCCTCCTAACGTTATGCCCTAACTTCTAAAAGTCTTCATTCATTCCCACGAGTCCTTCCTTTACCCTGCACTTAATCACCAAGGGTTCACCGTCTTCCTTGAGGAGAACAAATATGCCATCTTCAAGTTCAAATAGTCCTCTCTTGGTATCGAAGCCTACTCCAACTCACCACCAAAGTCTTTAACTTTCCCAAACTTCCCACTCCTAGGCCCGTCGTCCATAATCTCTTGTTCTCCGAATGCATTCTCACCATCAATGATTCTTAGCCCATTTATTACCAACCTAGAGTGCAAAGGTCGACAATACCCACATCTTTGTCCATGATTTTGGGAGAAAGGTAGAGAGGGTTTTGAACGACGAATTTCTCTGCCAAGTTATTGTTATTGTCGAGTTGGCCGAGTGTGGGCTGGTTGAGTTGCCAAGTTGGTCGAGTTTGAGAAGACGAATCATGAGTTTGAGCTTTCTCTTAAAACTAGAGACTTAGAGTTAGCGCAAGGCATGAGAAGAAATAAAAATTTGGCGGTGGAGATAAGAGGGAGAAAGAAGAAAATGAACCAGATTGTGGTATTTATCGACGAATTTTTTTTTGGTAATTATCAACAAATTTTTCTTTTGATAATTATCGATAAATTTTTCCTTTTATAATGATGTACAATTATTTTTTCGGTAAATATTACCAATTACATCATTACTAATGAATTTTATATCTGTGAAAAATCTGTCAAAAAGAATTTTTGACAAAAAATTTATGTTTGATAAATTTTGATTGTTGATATATTTTTTTTGTATTCTATTATTTTTTTAAAATTCAATTAATTAAAGCAAAATGAACGCTCTAGTTTTTCTTTTGGAAACGATGAATTCTTCAAGTTAGAAATCGTAATTTAAATCTTTTTGTATTATCCTTGTAAGTGTTCAATACATTTGCATACTTAGTATCCAGACAATCTTTTATCAATTCAAAACTTCGGTTCTTGAAACTTCTTACTTTTTTAAAGTTATCTATTCATTTTAAAGAACAATAAAAGGTAAAGTATGGAATGGTATGATTTTCTTTTTATTTACATATTCTTTGTATTTGAGTTGTTCAATATAGTTTAGTTTTGTAGATTATTTCTCAATGATCAAACTCGGGAATGATAATGAGTCTTGTCCTATAAAAGAATAAATCCACTATTATTCATCGGCCCCATAAGTATTTGTGGATTTTTTTTATATCCACAAATATTTATGACACTCAGATATACCCACTTTAAATAAATATATAAATTAATTATTTAATAACAATTTTTAAAATTAAATTCAAATAAAAATGTAATCTTAAAATATAATCCATGTAAAATTATGTAATAAAATATTAGTACAAATAATTTAATATTTATAAAAACAAATTTAAATAAGTTAAATTACTATATATAAATTTTAAAAAAATAATCTTATTAGTGAAACCTTAATTTCATACATTTAACTAAAAATATATAAATCTATATAATCAAATCTTCAATAAGCTTTTAATTGGTAATTTTTGTCTTAACAATAATTTCACTAGTTTGATAGATTGAGAGGCAGATTTAAAGCTTGTAGTACAAAACTACAAGGTTCTTTTTATTTAGTCCATAATTTATAATACTTATTAATTAATTCTAATATTATTCTTTAAATTTTAAAATTCAAATAAATTTATATAAAAAGGTAGGCTACTTTAGTCAAATCAGGCTTATTTCTTTTAATGTTTTAACTCTTTAATCTAATCAACTCATTTAAGAAATACAAACGAGACTATATTTAGGCATATTATCTAAAATGTTTTAGGTTACTAAATTGAAAATTTTACGTTAGAAACTTTTATGTTAATGTTTATAATGGGGAATATTGGATAAACTTATACTTTTTTTTTATTAAATAATAGTATTAACAACATTTAAAAACAACACAAATTTTGTATACATGAGTAAATTCACACAAAAGTCAAGTGATTATATCTGTATATCCAATTTTTCTTCATCTCAGTTGTATTCCATGGTTTTTCTTATATTTATTTTTATAGACTTCTCGTCACATATGAGTTTCTCTTGATTTTATTTTCCATTCATGATATATATTTGTCATAGAGGCAAAGTATAACAAACCTGAACAGTCATAAGAGGCATCTCAAGAATGTTTCGAGCACCAGGAACATTGTAAACCAGTTTCCCAAGAGTATGAGGATCTGGTTTCGTCAAGTCTCCTATCTCTTCGATGTCACAATTTGCTTCAGCCTCCACAAACAATGCACCCTCCCCAGGATTATGCACTATCAACTTCCCTTCCGAGCTTATAGACAGCGTGCCTGCCATCGGGTAATAAGGGACAAGAATCTTCGACAAGGAATCCTTGATAATTTGTGCAGCATCCTCGTTTCCTCTGAAAGCAGATTTGAAGCAGTACACCGTGCGCACTGGAACAGCAATGTTCTGGTCAAGATTTGAAAGGAAGTAATGTCCCTTTTCTGTTTCCTTTGCAGGCTGAACTCGTGTTGGTTCTCCTTGATTTACATTGAGTTCAGTTCTAGACATCTCCGTTTTGGCCATCACGTATCTGTTGTTAACCTTTCAACAGCCACGATTACATGAATACAGAGAGATTGCTTCTGGCAACGTTTATAAATATATGATGAAACACATTGCCATAATGTTTAGCTGATGAAAAATGTTGTCAAATTTCTTAAAAAACCCTAGTAAACAAGAAATTGCGAGATAATTTTACATATTATTAATCTGAAACAACTAATAGCAGTCGATTAGGAGTTATATGTAAATTATTCAGAATTGTAATGATTGAACTTGGTAAATTTTCCTAGTTAATACCTAGAAAGGAAAAGAAACAGATACGGGATATGTTTTTCGATATAATCTGATAAGAAAAAAAAAGCAATAAAGAAAGAAAAAAAAAGTGTTTTTGGTTTTTTTTTTTCTTTCTATCAGACTTCAGTGTTCTCATTATATTTTCAAATCTATAAATTATATCCTTAATTTAATTATTTTTTAACTTTGTACTAATAAAAAATAAATCTAAAGTGATTAATTTGAAACATACAATTTATGTACATCAAAACTTAAAATATGCTGAAAGAAATAGTACATGGAAAAACGCTATAATGAAAAATAATATGAAAAAAATATGGAAGACACACTGAGGGTTTTACTTACGTAAAAAATGTTTAGCACGAGAAGTGTTGAGAGAAAGATGAGTGAGGGTGTCTGATAGCACATGTGGGGTTGGAGAAGTTATATAGAATGAGGTGAGCTAAAAGTTTTAACAACCATTTCGTTTGGTTAACAAAATGTACCAACTTGAGAGGGACAGATTAATTACCTTGGTTATTTTCGTCTAATTTATAGGTGCAAATTAATGCATGGGACAAAGGTTGAGCTATAGCAGGTAGAAAACCAAATTGACTCCAGCAGCCTGACAGTGAGACACAGAAAGGGATGATTATTAAGGACCTTCATGGAGTTGGTTGGTGGAATAGATGCTTGAAGCTTGCACACTGGAATATAATGCTGTTATTTCAATATAAAAAGAAAAGGAAAATCCTTATTTTTATGGTAATCCCAACCTATAACTAAAACTTAAACATCTCTCTTTCCATTTCTCACATTAATCCATTAACTCTTAGGCTATTTGACATTTCATAGATAATTGGAGGGTACTCGCATATAAAAGAGAAAATACATTAGTATAGATGTCATATATAATATTATTTTATAATACAACACTCGTTAATTCTTCTAAGATTTAAGAGAACTGATTAATTTTCACTTTAATATTAAAACCCAATCGGAGTTTTTCAATTTATTTTTTGAGTCTTATTTTATTTTTTTCACAATAATACAGTACTTTCAATTTTTGTTTTAAAAGTTGTTTTTTTTCCTATAAAGTATGTACCTCGCAAAAACTTCCAAAGACTTTTCAAATGCTTCCAATTTTCAATCTCAAAGAGTATCCATATCCTCCCGGGTCCTTGTTCTCCCTAAGACAAGAATAGATTGTGCCTCCATAAGACATTTTAACATTTAAATTAGCTTATCAGATTAGTAAGCACTAAATGTGATAATTAATGAAATGTAATTAACATATCTCGTAAGATGTGTCATTTATACTTATTGTTTATGGGCTTTTACTTGGATGGGCTGGCTCAATGATCCAAATACTTATTGGTTTCTGACTTATTGTAGTTAACCATGGACCAAAGTGATTAAGTGTCTTGTGTAATGTTGTATTGGCTGAATAGGAATGGGTTAAGTACATATCGACTTAAGATGAAGGTGCATAGGAAAATACTAGAGGGAGGGGAATGAATAACATTTCTAAAACTTTTTGCAAATAGCGTCTAATAGGTTTCCAATAGATTAATAAACAAGAGATATGTTCAAATGATGATGTTTCCAGAAAGCTTGATGGACTTATGAAGTTTCTTCTCTTAAGTTGAAGAGCATTAGACGATATAAGCTCACAAAGTTCTTTCTTTCTTTTCTTCTCTTCTCATTTGTGAATGAGCATTAAGCATTGTGAGCTCAATCATGAACTTCATAATAGATATTCAATAACAACTTTTTGTTATTATCTTTTCTTTTATGCTTCTCTTTTCTTCTATGTTTCTCTTTTCTTCTTTTATTTTCTTTTCTTTTTTGTTTCTACTCTTCCATCATTCTGAAACCTTCAGACGTTTTGGGCTTAATGATGAAGTAGAAGGCTAGATGTGATGGTAGATTTTTCTTTATATTTTCTCTTGCTTGAGTTTGGTTTCATCATTTTTATCAAGTTGAAGAGCATTAGACAATATAAGAATTAAGATAAAGTAGAGTTGATAATTGATTTCTTGAGCATACTCTCTTTCTTCTTTTTGTTTTTCACCTTTTCTCTCATCTACTTCTACAATTCTCTCTTCTTCTCTTTAGTTGATCTTCTATATATATAGGCTATCTTGTGAGATGAACATTGAACATTGATTTGATTTCAAGAGAGTAGGTAGCCTTTAGCTGGAAAGTCAAACTTTGGCCTACTTCGTAAGGGTCAAAGCTTTTTCATAACCTTAAGCAAAACTACAATTGCATTCAAGAGAAACATTCCCAGAATGTTCTTCTTCTCTCACATCTTTTTCTTAGGTATAGTGATTCTGATCATATCTTTCTGCTTTAGTTATCTGCACAAATATCGAGAAACAAAGTATACAAGCATCAAAGTATTGTATCGTACATGCATTAAATTTTTTGAATTTTGATAAGCGTTAAACATTATTGCATGTTTAGGACATCTTATTATTTGTCATGTCATTTATAAATGCATCGTTTGTTAAAACATACAACACATATAATCAGATGGTATGAACATAAGATGCTTTTATAAAGTGTATACCGTTGAGCGATCATTCATCACACGATAAATTTAAAAGTTCAATTTGGTCATTTTGCCTTACGACATTTAAATTGTTAATGACATAGTATCTAGGTTAGTCATCAGTGAATAAGTTGTTAGTTTTATATATACGTGACAACTTAAAAGGAAATATAGTTTTATATAGAATATCAATAACACAAGGACTTCTCAAAACTACACCCAATTTCAAATTCCAATTTGAAATCCTAATCTGAAACGCGAAAACACAAAGGAACCCTAATTTTCCAAATCAGAAAACAATATCAGAAACCCTAAATTACAAGATTGGGACCATGATTCCCTTTGTTATTGTCGCTGGTACCCCTCGCAATGCATCACCGCTGCCTTCACTAGCCATTGTGACATTGTTTGCACCCAAACTGCATCCACATTCATGGGTTGCTTCAAAGGGGAAAATGAAGAAGGGTTTCATGATGAGTCGAAACCACAACAGAAAAAAGGAAGGAGAAGAATATCTCCCTACGCGATGAAAGGAAGTAGGTGGGCGGAGAAGGTGGGAGAGTTCACGGTTACGATGCGGCAACAATGGAGTTGTAGCGGCAAAAGGTTATGAGCAAGAGTTCCAACAAAACCACTTTCAAATACCATATTTCCTTTAAATATGCCACGTATATAAAAAAAAACTAACAACTCATTCACTAATAGGTGACCTGGATACTTTGTCGCTAACGATTTAGATGTCGTAAGCCAAAAGAATCAAATTGAACATAAATTACAATATAAGGGACTACATTGAACATTAAAAAAAATGAATTTCACATCGAACAAAATTGACGAAAATAGGGACAAAAATGGTATTAAACCTTAATTTTATAAAGTACAAGTCACCTTGTACAATTTTGTTAATTTTTAAATTTTTATTTTTAATGAAAACAAATGTTTTTAAAATTCCAATAATTTTTTTTCTATTTATGCTAAATACATAAACATGCATGCAATTTAGATTTTTTATCAACAATGATATCAAATGAATTTAAATATAACATGTTTTCCTTCTTCTACAACCTTTATGTTTCGTAGCCAAGTTTATAAATATCACCACCAAAAATTTATTTTCATTGTTCACATCAACAAACTTGATGTGTGAAGCATGTGGCTTCAACTCAATTTCAGCATCATCAAGTGCATTAGGATGGTAATTAGGATCATCACTAATTCTAATAATCTCATCTTGTGAGAAAAAGTCTACACCTGAAGTAGTTGACTCTATTGCTTCATCATTAACAAGTTTAACAACACATTTAGTAAAATTTGTATGTCTATCAATAGACATATCACCATGATGTGATTTTAAAGTTGGTTGTTTATTTGATCTTCTAATCTTGATATTGTTCAAATCAATTATCCGATTTTG
Source organism: Vigna angularis (assembly GCF_016808095.1). Classification (NCBI taxonomy): domain Eukaryota; kingdom Viridiplantae; phylum Streptophyta; class Magnoliopsida; order Fabales; family Fabaceae; genus Vigna; species Vigna angularis. The sequence continues at coordinate 14,583,467 of NC_068973.1, read as the reverse complement.
CAACCTCTAATCCATGTCCTCTCTCATTTTCTTGAATTCAATATTTTGCTCAACCATTATCTTTAGAAAAAAAATCTAACTCGACTTTTCTATCTTTGTCATTCATTAATTGACTTAAATAATCAGACATGTATTCTGCTCTAATAGCCAACTTTAGAAATACATCTTTTATGTCGTGATGAAATGCTTTAAACGCTATAGTATCAATTTAGAGAATTATTTATTTATAAAATAATCTCTTTCTATAAGTTTGAATATAAAAACATGTGTATCCATACATTATTGACAAAAATATAAATTAAAACAAAATTAACTTAAAAAAGTTGAAATTACTATTATTTTTAAAAATAAAATATTTGATTAAATCACTCATAAATACGTACCAACCTAATTTAGTAGAGTAATTTCATAATTATTCTAAGTTCACGTGTTTAAGTAAATAAAATTCATCCAATAAATAAAATAATTAAATTAAAAGATAAAGAACTATAGATATTTAGTTATTCTAACAAAAAATGAAAAACTTATAATAATATGCATAAGAAGAATCTGACTCTAATTTAGAACCAAGAAACCTTTTAAACTTTAGATTAATTGTTGACGTGTCTATTCACCAATTTTTTTTCATTTATTTTTACTATTATTTCATTTTTTTATCTACACTTTTCCCTTTTGAAGAATTATAAATACCCTTACATTTCTCAAAACTTGTTGCACTAATACTTTTTTATTCTAAAATAATAGAATAACTACCAAAGTCATATTAACACATTTATTATATAAAACACACATTGAATACTTTGACTTAAAAAAAATGTCCTAGACTCTAAAATGAATGAACAAGAAAAGAAAAGGTGAAAGAGGACTTTGGTATTATTGAACCAAATTCTGAAAAAATATAAAGTAAGATAGAAGAGAGAAGAGGTGAGGGGAAAGGAGGACTCCCCCTTTCCTTTGGACACTCATCTATCACTTCATTTTCTCATCACTTTCCAACTTAGTTATTTTATTCACACATCATCTGTTTCAAATAACTTGTTTCTAATAGATAAAACATGTTTCTCTCCATGCCATTAGTATTTGCATGCAATCTAGTAACTATTGTTGTCCCAATATTAAGAGTATTAAGGTCATTATGGACTGACTGCTTTCATTCTCTTGAGATAGTTCTTCTTTTTACATTCTATTTCTATTCTGCGAAGAATTGTTCATGCGAATGCATTTTGATTATGTATTTAAATGTAACATAAGGTATATTATTTGAAATTCTTCACTGATCTAAAAATAATAATATATGGATTAAATATTAATAAAATTATTAAAATAATTATAATAATGACATTATTATAACAGTAAATTTATATTCATAAAACTAATCAAAATAATTTATAATAAAGTTATTTTAACTATTTTATAAATATATTATTTTATAAATTTTTAAAAACTATTGCATCTATTAAATCGTTGGTAAATTTTTCATTCATTTCTTTTACTCTTGAGTTTTCTCTTTTAATTCACTATTTATTAATTTGTAAAAACTATTTAGTTTGCATTACTATGCCTTCTACAAAACAATTAAAATATATATTCTTTTCATTCATTCTAATCCTAAAACGTTATAATTATTATTATATGATTATTACAAAATGTATACTCATTGATATAATGCATACTCATTACAAAATCATTAAAGAACAGTATATATCACTATTTCATTTCTATTTTTTTATTTTTAAAATTGTAATTCATGCGTAATACTAATATATTATCAGAAAGGTGAATTGATAGAAATATCAGCATTTTTATAAAATTAATATTTAACAATCAGGACGAATGATCATTTTTCACCTACTAAAATAATTTAACACTGGTTCTTTTACCGATACTACTTATTTTGAAATTCAGTCACCATTTCTCACCTATTAAAATAATTTACCACTCAGGTTCTTTACCATACTACTTATTTTGAAATTCAGTCATAGTCAATCAATTGTCTTTTCAAATTACACCCCTTAACAACTGCACTTCTCAGTTACTCCCAACTCTAAAAACCTAAAGCCTTTTAAGAACTCTGTAAACCCAGAAAAAAATTAATCAACCTTGCTCGACTGATCCAGCAAACATTTGCCAGTAAATGCATAGGTCAAATTTATAAATTAAGGATATCAACTCAATTTTCCTGTTTGCCCCACTTACAATTAAATGTTAATTCCAACCAAAATGCAAATAGTGAAAATACAAGAGGCTTAAATATAAGCATGAAAATCATCTCAATTTCAAGGATCTACAATCTTTTTTTTTTGTTTTAACAAATAAAAGAAAGAACAGTGTTCTAAATTAGGAGGTAATAATGTTTACAGGCAGGCGAAAAAACAAACTATTCAATATGAGAAACAGAGGTAACATCAGTAATACAGAGGAGCGGGTTAAATCTATGGTACAAAATACAAACCTAATTTAGAGCATCTATAATGGAAAAGGTCACAACTCAAACCAAATATCTACCTTAACTTATCCGCAGTGACTGACCGGAGAATTATGAAGATAAAATCTAGCTATTAGATGCCCACGTGCCTCTAATTTCTGCACAGGTCAAATATTATTTGCCCAACCAAAATCAGGCATCATCCTCGTCACCGTCATCATCTTTATCAGCATCATCATCATTCTCAGCTTCTTCTTCATCTTCCTCATCAGACATGTTATTAATTACGTCTGTAATTATATCCTTCACCTCTGCTTTTCTATGCATTAAATCCATACCAAAGTGGGTACCTATAAACATTTCGTTACAAACTAGCTTAGTTTAACATATCATTCCCTTAATATTTAGGAGGACTTCTGTCAAGAAAAAGGACATACCAAGTTGTCTGAGTATATCGGACAAAGTTGCCTGCATCAAGTATAAAATAGTATAAATAAGAACAAGTATTTATAAGGTGTGTTTGGTTGTGTTTGTTTTAAAAGTTCTTTCAAAAACCATTTTATAAATTAACTTTCAAAAATTAATTTTCCAAAAACAAAAGTGAGAAGTGAAAGTGCTAGAAGAAACTTGATAGAAAAATGAAACTTGTGTAGTTTTCTGACTTCTAAGAAAAAAGAAATATTAGCTCCGTAAACAATTTTCGATAAATACTCTTATCAACAAGCTTTTAATTTTATGCTTTAAAAAAAAGGTTTTGAATATAGGAAACAGACCCTGAAACTCCCAAAATTGAACTATACATGAATTTCAGGAGAAGTATTACTTACAGTATTGAAATCTACTTCCTTCAAAATATCAACAACTACAGCATGCATGTCCTGCTTAGTAGGTTCAGACTTGGCCTTCTTATTACTTTTACTTTTCCCTACGTTGACATCAGAAATCAATGGATGAACAGGATTAAAATTAAGAGGAAACAATACTTAATATTAAAATCTAAGTTTAAAAAATTAAGTTTGTATAACTTGTTTAATGTAATAACATAATATAATAGGGAAAATTTCCCATGCAGTTTGACAGGATCAGTAAAGTAAAATCAATCGTAAAAAATTAACTTGAGGAACCAGCATACTAATATCATATGGCTCGAAAGTAGTACAGAGGATATTAACCATATGCAAAGAGAGAACATAGTCAATTCACCTTGATCCTTAACCAAAGCCTTTGAAGATTTGTCAGTTTGTTTTTTGCTTGCAGCCTTCCCCTTAGCATCCTGCTTTTCACTTACAGTTTTCGATTTCTTGGATGCAGGTTGCTTTGGCTTGGAAATGGAGGCAGAAGCACTGTCATGCTCAGCAACAGTTTTCTTTGATGTTTTTTTTGGAGTCTTTTCAATGTTCTTGGCATCTTTCACAGAGGTCTTCTTGACAGATGAGGTTTTATCTACAGTTTTGCCAACTGAACTCTCTTTAACAGCTTTATTGGAAGCACGCTTGCGAGATTTTGGTTTCTCTTCCTCTTCCTCTGATTTACTTTCCTCTTCATCACTTTCCTTGTTTGGTGCGGGAACATCTTCATCTTCCTGAGAATCATCTTTAGCATCTGAAATTTCAGCTTTATTATCTTCATCCTCATCAGAAGACTCCTTTTGCTTTTTCCCAGATTGGGAAGTTTGTTTTTGCTTCTAGAGTAAGATAAAATATACAAATGTGATTAAAATCAACATATGAAGCATATTATTCGCTTCACTCGTGAAGTACAAAGCAAATTTGCAACCCAAATCATCCACGGGAAATAAAAGATAAAATTTAAAACAAAACATATGAAGCCAACACAGTAACTAATAATCCACACTATAGTCTATTCAAGGATAGAATATAAATATCCAGATGAAAATATAAAAAACAGCATCTTCGCATTCACAGTTGACAGAATACAGAAAATGAATAGGTATCAAAAGTGGCATCAAAGCCAGGAGATCAATTCAGCAACAAATACAAAGCAGCTTGAAGTGAACATTTATTTTTTAAAAACTATAACAGGAAAATTCAGCATTTTAACAGCTTCACCTTTCAGTTTTGAACTAGATAAAAACTCCACCTCCACAAGTGTGTATATTTGCAGTTACTGAACCGCAAGCATAATGACACAGCAACCCATTAAGTTCGTAATTTCAAATTAACTCAAATCAAAAACTTCTGTACTTCAGATAAGGAAAAACGTCATTATAGGTAATAAAGTCAACAATTAGATTTAAGATTAATGAACTTCTGGTCGTTACCCCTTTAAAATAAAAACTTGCAACTGTCAACCAAAATGGTGAAACCCCAGTAATAGGCAAGTATGGATCAATTGCCTAACAGGTATAATAGTTTCAATCTTTAATGGCCTCAACAAAATAGTAAAAGAATATCTATTTGACATCTACTACATGATAGCCTCCACAATCGCATATATATTCAAATGCCAACATTAGAATAGGATGAGACAAAAAAGTGAAAACGTCAAAGTAAAAGTCAAACTCTAGAACTATTGTTTTAATAACTACCAACCACAATCAAGATATTAAACCATCAACAAAAATGCCACTTGAAAAAATGTATGACTTATATAGCAAGCTAGAATGCTTTAAGTATACAGTAATAACCAAATACCTTAGCAGGTATCTCTATAGATGCTTCCCCTGGAGATTTGCTAGGGGCTGACTTTCTAGATCTCTTTTTACCTTTCTGTTAACATAGAAGCAAATTTAAAAAGTGAGTCACATTATAATAACATAAAATTCTAAAACAATTAAAAACAACATATTACACCAGGTTAGGATTCAATGAGCCTATAATACAAGGCAGCCATGGATATCTACTTCATTGGAAGTAATTATTTTCATTGATCCATCCCTTGAATTAAGATTTTGTCACAACCAAAAATGTTCAAAAATATAAGGATTGGACTCCAATAAGCATTTAATCACAGTGCTGTTTACAGGTGTTACTAATAATTATTTTTTGTTAATTTTAGGAAACTTAACTAGAAAACAATTTCAAACTAAAATGAACAACCTGTGTGAGAGATGCTTTTAGTTTCAATATATGTCAGCTGCTGAAACCATAGTACAACAATGCAAAACATAATTTGCATAAGGGTAAGTTGGCTAAAACAATCTATAAAGAACAAACCTGCTCTATATCAGCAAGTAGAATCTCAGTTGTAGCATGTGGGGACTCCAAAAATTCCAACAACTTTGCAGACAGCTCCTCCTAAAAGTAATCTCATTTAATAATGTAATTTTAAAAAGTACCAAGATTCTCTTCTAAAATGGAATACACTATAACAATACTTACCTTTTTTGCATTGGCCTTGTTTATCTGAATATTAAGAACATCACAGAAGTACAACAACTTTTCTTTGACAAATTTATCAATCCTCTCCTTTATTTTGGCCCTCTGTTTGTCCTGTCAAGAATTATAAAGCTGTGATCTTTAAACTATGGGGTCCATTACAGTCTCAGACGTTCTCATGCTTTGTGAAAAGATAACATTAACAGAATCGCCAGCAACAAACTCTTGTGAACACTATTGTGAAGAAAATGTTATACATAACCCTTTAAATAATACAATTCCCTCTCACTATTTAACAAGTCTAATATGAATTTCACGACAAGCAAAAAGTTAATTAGAAAGAGTGTTTGGAAGGGTGTTATTAACACTCCTCTTCATCATGATAGAACAGAGGACAGAGATACTACAATAACTAACCAACAATACCTCATTTTCAGTCCACACATAACCAGAAAACTGGCCTATGTTTCTCTTTAAATTGTGTGCCTGCAAAACATTAAGCAATAGCAATAATATTAAAGGGTTTGCACATCCTTAACTGATAAAAACAACACAAACGTTATAAGGTAGATCACCTTTGTTTTCTTCCCAAACAGTAAAGTATGAAGCATATGCAGATTGTCATCAGGTTTTCTCTTTGACAACTTAAACGCCACTGAAACAGTTCATAAATAACTGGATTGGGTAATACTGATGTAGAAAACAGACAATGACAGGCAAACAATCGAATTTCAAAACTCTGCACACAATGATAATATTCTAAGCAATCCGATACCAGACCAATATTGCAAGACAAATAATAAAGAAAAAGCATGACATTGGGTTTCAACAACTAAGAAAATGTCAAACCAATGGAGTGAATTTACTAGTAACAGCAAAAATTCTGACACATCCCTACAAACACTTAAAATTTGCAAGTACAGGTCACAGAACAACTAAATACACTTCATAGAAAGTGAAGGAACTACAAAACCAATAACAAAGCTTTGAAGAACTCATTGGGGAAATTATTCAGTTGGATGCTATTCCCTCTGGTCACAATCAAGACTGGCTTCAGCAATTAAAACAGACATCACTAAATGTAAAACCAGTGTCAAAAAATACAACTCACATGAAATCATTACATTCATATTTTCAAGTCAGACCTACCTAAAGTCAACAAAAGCAGCATTTCCCTGCCGCTAAGAAACACCAGGGGAAAGAACAGCAATGCAAATACCATCAAAAGTAATAATCTATGACATCTCTTTTAAACGCAATTGTTAAAGCCACAGACCATTTCCCAAGAAACCTCAATACATTCATAATTACTTGTTCCATGAGTCATGAGGAAGTAAAATTCAGCACAATCGGGTTAAAACCATTCAAGAGGGCATGCCACAACAACAAGGAGCAAACAACAAAGCAGTAAAGAAGAAGAACAATACGCACCGTTCGGGATATCCTTGAGCTGCGTGCCACGTCCCTGAAACCCAAAGAGATCAAAAGACGAACACTTCATTCCAGTCCTCACGAGCCCAAAAAAAACGAATAAATTATATGAACAGTTGAATAAACGAAATGAAAACATACCTTCTCAATTGTGAAACCCTTACTAGCAGAGGACCTTCCAGACTTCGCCGGCGAAGGCACAGAGAAGCGCTCCACCGTTTTTCTCTCCCTCGTGGGTCTCTCACTCGTCGGCGTAACGGGATCCTTCTTCTCCGACGCAGCATCCTTCTTACTCTTCTTCGACTTACTTGGAGTCTCTTTGCTACGTCCCTTAGCCTTGACTGTCTCTTCTTTCTCTTCGGCTTCGTCATCCTCTTCTTCTTCCTCATCTTCTTCATCCTCGTCGATCTCCTCTTTCTTCTCAGGTGCCTCTTCCTCTTCTACTCCGGGATAGTCAGTTCTGCCCTTCTCCTCGACATTTGCGTCCTCGGATTTCGCAGCGTCCTCGGAAGCGTCTTTGTCAGGAATTGCAGGGTTGGGTTGGGGTTTGGCGAGGTCGTCATCGTCATGGAGGGGAGGCTGGTTGTCTTCTAGGGTTTCGGTGGCCATGTTGGGAGAAGGGGGACCAGAAGGAGAAGAGAATTGGGAACCCTAGGCGGAAGAGAAACCCTAGAATTGGAGAGGAATAGAATCCTTTTGATTGGGATTGAATTAGAAGAGAGAGGGCGCGCTGGAGAGTGAAAGTATAAGCCTGAGGTGGTTTTCAAAATTTGATGCCAAATTCGTGAGCGGGTCTCACCACTCTCTCCCTCTCACTCACACTCACTCTTCCCCCTTCACTTTTTCTTTTCTCCCGGGCAAAACCACTTATTAAAGTTATATTATTATTATTATTATTATTATTAACTTAAATGAAAATAAATAAATTAATATTTAACAAAAACAAAAAATAAAGTCATAATTTTTATGGTACTAGAAAATTATTATTTTATTATTATTATTATTAGTGAATTATTCTTGAATCTGTGGGCTATTGTATTGTACTATGGCCTAATGTAATGATTCTTTGTTTGGAACTCTTTCCATTTAAGGAGATACTTGAATGGCCTGGCTGGCACTCATGAGTAATAATGCGGGCCTTTAGACATGAATGGGTCCATGTATTATGGGTCTGGAATTTAATGACACAATCCTTTGGACCAACATATTCGACCCAAAAAGAGCTTGGACCAATCGATCGAAAGGCAAACAAAAAAACTTATATATAAAACAAATTGAGTAAATTTAAATAAAACGTAACTTGAAGAATAAAAGTAGAGAAAAATAGATAAAGACAGAAAAAGTAATCTCTTTATAGATATAGATAACTTATTACTATTTATAAAATATTTATGATAACTTTTAATTTTAAATATGTAATATTTTTTTATCTATAACTTATTACTATTAGTAAAAGATTTATAATATTTTTTAAAAATTTAAATATATATATCTTCGATTTTAATTTTATAAGCACAATCTATTTCATTAATTTTATTATACAGAAAAATTAACTACGATAAATAATAATTATTTTCAACTATTATATAATTATAAGATCATAAAAATTAATAAGAAATAGTTATTTTCATGAGTAATTTTTATATTCATTATTTTATAATTTCAGTTTAAATTTTAAGAATAACATTTTATTTTAATAGTTACTATAATATCTAAGCTTTTAATCATATTTTTACTTTTTATTATCCTAAAAAATTTACATGCATGTGATTTCATTTGTTATGATTTTTTTCTAATTACTTTAGGTGTTAATTTCATAATTTTACTCTCAATCAAAAAATAACTCGATAAAATATTCATATTTTGTGACTATAATATTTATAAAAAAATTATATTAGTTTATGTAATTTAGAACAATTTATTTTCATAAATTAATCAAAATCTAACTCAGTTGTATCAAAATATATTAAAACATCCAAAAATAATTTATATAACTAAAATTCACTTTCTAAAATATTTTTATTTCACAAACTCAATAATTCTAATTATTACAAATCATATTTAAATAAATCTTTTTATCACAACAATTCAATTTGACATTTAAAATTAAAGTTAAAATGAGGAAAAAAAACATGCATGAATCACTTTTCCTAAGTTAACTTTTATTTAGTTGACTTTGGTTGACTTGTTGACCATAGTTGATTTGACTTAAGTAGACATTTTACTTCTTTTGTTTTTTGTGTTGTAAAATAAGATTATGCTAACGAGGAAGAAGATTGCACTATTTGGAGTAGATGAGAGTCGTAATATTGGAACCACTCATGAGGGGCGTTGGAGAGAGGAGAAGCTTGGAGTTTACCTTTTCTTTTAGAAGGTCAAAGGCGCACAAGAGAAGCTTGGAGACCAAGCTATGGTTCTCTCCTTTTCAAGACATCTTCCTTAGACATAGTTTCTAAAAGATTAGTTATTCTTTTTATGTGAACACCCTTTGGTTTTGTATTTTTACTAACACTTCACCTCACTCATATAAGAGGTTCTTCAAGACTCTTGAAAAAGTTGTTAAATACTTTGAAGTTAATATACCCTATATTTAACCACCTTTGAGTGACTCTTCTTTAGGGTTGTCTCCTTCCTCAAGCATTATCTTGAGAATAGCTCTCCAACAAAAACAACACCATTAATCTTGGGTTGGTGAGTTTTAATGCTCCCTTAAACGGCATGCCTACATCAAGAGCTTCCCATCCCCTCTTCTATCTTCCATCTTTTAACATCTTTCTTCTTTTTTTCTTACTCTTTTGTTCATGTCCAATTCAAAAATTACTTGTAGTTGTGTTTCTATTTTTATTTCTTAAGTAATTCAACTTATTTTCTCCCCTTTGAGCTTTGGAAGTGTACCTTTTGTAACATCCCAATTAAGGATGTTATGAGTAGAGTATAAAACGTTCTTTTTTGCAAAAAAATTTAAATTGAATAATAATAATTAATATAATTGAACGTTTGGTATTTAGTGATTAAACTTTGTTAATAATTAATACAATTGAGTATACAATTGATCTTCAGTAATTGTCACTTATGTTAATTAAAAAAGAAAAATAGCGTTAATATGTATTTAATATTAAAAAAACACCACAAATTTTAAATTTACAAAGAAAAAGTAGAAGGTAAAAATACTCACTTTAAAGTCAAATGTATAGTTTTATTTTCTTTTTTTTAAAATAAATACACATGACAATTATCAAACACTAAATATGTATAAAAATGTTCATACTAAGACTAACTTTTTTCCTATAACATTAAAAAAAATGAAAATATGTTAGTACTTATTATACTATATAATTATATATTGAATAGAAGAAAAAATAAACAACTTAACAATTTTATCTAACATTTTTTATAAATAAAAAGAATAAATCAAACTCAAAATAAATAATAAAAAAAAATATAATTAAACAATATTTATTAGATAATTATTTTAATTCATTTACAAACGCAAAATGAACCCTCTGAGTTCTCCATACAATAAAAACCGTTGTAGTTTTGCTGCATAACTTCAAGACAGAGGGTATAGCACCGAAGAAGTTTACATGGGTTCATTGGCGTGATAAATTTGCATTCCACATGATGAGGCTCCATGGCTAAGACGACCAAGATTGTGAACACCATGATGACAGCCTACTTGTTTGAGATTTTTTCTGCCATCAAAACTGATTGATTTTTCCTTCAAATTTAGAAAACTTTCTCTTTTAATAAAAATTCACTGATTGTTTGCTTCTTCCATATTTATATATAAAAAGCAGTCTTCAATAAAAATATTAGTTAATATTAATTAATTTCATTGACTTCAGTTTAATAAATATAATATTAACACTTATTTATTAAATATTACGTGTTAATTAATGTCAGCTTCATAAGTTTTTTCTAGTCAGATGACTGTATTTTTTAATATCTTCTTTTAACTTTTATTTTAACGGAAGAGTCTTAAATATTTACATACAACATTAAATTTTAAGACATCTTATTTTAATATTTTTGTTTACCTTTACTATAAAAATCTTACAATATTCATTAGTTTGTTGTTTATGTTTTTAAACGCAAATATATGTTTCTTTTTACGGTTCGGGAATTTTCTTTAAGACAAGACAAACTCTCTTAAATTTTATCATGTTATCATATTAACGGAGAGATTTTATAAAATTTAACTCTTACACTAATGATCTTCGATATGACTTTTGTAATGAAAATGCTTTATAAATTTTATGTTTTTATTTAAATAGGATATAAAAGTTTAAGAAAATCCTTAATTTTTTCTTACAATCCCTCCATTTTACTTTATTTGTATATTGACTTTTTTTTTATATAATTTTTCAAATTCATCGTCGCCTATTTTTTTTAATATATATAATAGTTACAGTTCCATTCTAATATTAACTTAAATAAATACTCAATAGGTGAAAAAAATAAATAATGCTCAACCAGTTTCAATAGTTTATGTATTTATAAAAGTCAATTGACTTTTCCTTTGAAAATTGTAAAAGTTTCTCTCTTTTGGATATAATAGTAATTAGTTATTGAATATATAAGAGTCTTTATATTTCAATTTAATATATAATTATTTTTGGATACGTTTTTTTTATATTTATTTATATTTGCAAAGTTCAATACCACATTAACTACTTTTTTTATGAATTATCTTATTTATTTTTTAATTTTTAAATAATTTACATAAAGGCTTAAAAATTACTTAAGTATTACAGTAGGACATAGGAATATGCTTAGATGAAGTAAGTATGCTATAGGAATAAAATTCAATTATTTTATTATTAAAAAGCTCAAGTTAATAAAGTAATTAAGTTTTATTTTATAAAAGCCATAATTTCTCATAACGTATTTTTTTTTCTTTTTTTAAATTCTCTTTAGATTTTTAGTATTTTTTTTTATTTGTTTGAAGATTGGAGTACATCATAAGAGTTATGATGTAGAGGACAATCATCATATTTTACCAGAGTCTCGATCAAAGTAAGTTCATCTTCTACCTTTTACTTAAGTCACCTTTTACTTAAGTCAGTTCAGTAAATACTTGCATGTAGGAAAAACTAATTCCATTAACTCTTTTGGATTTAAGAATCTTTGTACGTTAATGATTGTCAGGGTGTGTTCAGATTTATTTAAAGTTTTCTTTGTGTAGAATCAAACATCTAATAAGAGTGTGAGTTAATAGAGCTTAAGAGATAAAAGTTCAGCTCAGCTCTGTACAGGGTTAAAAGTTGGGGTCACAATGTTGTAGCTACATTATTGTTGTTAAAGAGGTACCCACAACAACACAACAGTCCACAATTACAGTATGAATTTAAATCACATGAATTGCTATAAGGCAACAACAATTGAGCCATAATTCAGTAACCACAGAACTTCAACACCATTTTTTTTTGTTGAGAAAAGAAGTATTCAAACTTAAATCTTCTACTCTAAACATAGATGATTAAATACATTTGGTTATGGAATGTCGTAGGAACATAAGAGACATAAGCCAAATCTTCAAAATGAATTACTATCTTATAAATAAAAGATCATGACCATTAAAACATCTACAAATAGTTTTTTTTTACGTCTATAGGCAAAAAAGCTTTGAGTATTACGAATATGGAAAAAAAGTTTTAAAATTGTGGATATGGATAAGTCGTGCAGCCCCTACACGACTTCAAATGAAGAAGTTGTGTAGAGATACACAACTTCAGCTCTGACACATGGTAAAAGATGACGCCGTACACCCCACACATTTTTTGGCAAATGAAAAAATCAGTCAGTAAATTTGGTCAATAAATAGCACGATCTGGTTCTTCTTCTTCCTCATCTTTCCTTCTTCTTCTCTGTTTTAGGGTTTCAATTTTTTTTTTATTTGTGTTTTTTCTGGTTTCAATTTTCATCTTTACATCCAACACTTCATCTTCTTCCCAATCAACTACTAGTTGAAAACCCACCAACACATAACCACACACAGACGCATAACCACACATACCAGTGATTTACGATTTTTACGTGGAGCGGATCGAGATTCCTTGATCTACCCAAACTAATTCTCGTGTTGATGACTAGAGCAGAAATGCCATGATGCTTGGCGGTGGTGACAAAGCTTCTAATCACGACAATGACGTGTTTGGACGAAAGTAAAAAGCCATGGAAGCTTGAGGGTTTTGGCCGTGAGAGAAGATCCATGAGGTGTTGTGGGTATGCAATGGTTGGAGGTGTTGCCATGGGTGGAGGTGTTTTATGGTTGGAAGTGTTTGAGTGCCAATGTGGTGTTGTGATCGTGAGAATGGACACAAAGAGAGGGACATTCGTGTTTTCTTAAAGAAAAAGGAGATGAAGAGATAAAGCTTGATGAAAGATTTGCACAGAAAATTTGCCACTTTTTTACCAAAGGATTTACCGACGAATTTTTTCGTTGGTATATGAAAGTTAACATGCAATAAAGACCAATTTACTGATGGAGAAATCTGGACTTATTGAGTGAAAAGTCCGTCAATAAAATATGTTGGTAACTCAAATGTACTGACAGATTTATTTCCATCGGTAAAATTTTGTCAATAATTTTATATATTTTTGTAGTGTAATAGGTATAGAAAAACGATTTTCTATAACTGTTTTGATTGCAATCAGTATAAAAATCTTTATAATTTATTACAATTTTATCATAATAATTTTTTTTGTAATTTATTACAATTGTTCACAATGCCACTTTTTATATCTATTCTTAATGTAATTAGTATAGAAAAGTTTCTAATATTTACGATCCTCTCACTGTGTCGTTTTGAATTTCAACATATAAAAATAGTCACAATTAAAAATATATTTTGCACTAGTAATTTAACTAACATATATAAAAAAAAAGGACTGAAATTTTACTGGAGTTAAAAAAAAATAGATAAATGAATTTAAGCCTTAAATCACGAAGTTATTTTCACGAGGTTAAATCACTTAAATCTAAAACTGACCTAGATTTCATATTTTCTTATATTAAATATTTAATACTTTTCGTTAAGAGTTACGATACATTTATAGTCAAACTTTACATTGATTTTTACTCTCTTCTTTCTTTATTAGTAACACTCCTTTTCCCATTCTAACTAGTTTATTTTTTTATTTTATTTTTTTACAGGTAGAGAATTTAATTGGAATATATAAATGGTACAAAAAGGATTTTATACAGTTATTAATTAAATTATTTATCAGGATATATATAAGTAAAACTTTAATTTTATTGTTAACTATTTTAAAATTAAATTAAAGCACCTTCTGATTAATTATTGCGATAAGAATCTTTATATTGGAATATAAAAAACACAAACCTAACCCGTGTATAAATGTATAAAAGTACAGAAAACAACATTAGTTACACTATTGTTCGTTATATATATATAATTGGAATAAACAAGTACACAAAATAACAAGCATAAACCATACATTACATGAAGTACACATATATATGCACCAGACAGGAAGAAACACTAAGAGTTTCACCTTAATTGGAAAGCTGTCTTTACTAATACAACATATGCAAAGTAATGATTCCACTAATTTCAGCGACGAATATATAAAATTTCAACCTAAGCAAATGCAAAGATTTCCCTCGGAGCCAGTTGTGCAGGAAGCACTCATAAACTTAGCGTGGAGAATTTTCTTGCATTGAGCAATGCACTCAGGAAGTGTGCATGGATTGAGTGGAACGGCAAATGCACACTCCGCAGGTTTTGGCTCCAAAACCAACATTATCAGAACTGTGATCACAAGGATCATACCCAACTTTGCAAAATTTGTGCTTGTTGTCATGGAAAATGATTTGCTTTCCTTTCAGAATTTTGGAAAGTTTCTTCCTAAAACTGATTTTGGTCACTTGAGATATGCATGCTGCAATTGCTTCACCCATATTTATAGACCTGAAAATGAACTAGGCTATTAGTTTGTTTAGGGATTCCCACATATTGGCATCAACTTCTAGAAGAAGAAAAAAAATCAAAAATAAAAAAAGATTGTTTTATATTTGTTGCATGTTTTTGTTTTAAAAGATGTTGCGCTCGTTGGATGCATCTTTTCTATTTTTTTAATAAAGATATGTTTAAGGTACTTTTGTTATATCATACAAAGTTGCTCCCAAATATTGTTTTTATTAATACTTATTCCGCACCCAGACGAAAACTATCACTAAATTGAACGCAATAAAAATAGATTTGTATTTTTTTAATAGGTTTAATAGATTTGTATTTACTAATTAAATATAAAAAATTAATTTGTTTTAATGTGTTGGTTCAAGTGAAGGAGTTTAAAACAAATTTATTAACGAAAAACGATTCTTAGTAATTTTGGAGGATAGGAAATTTAATTAATTTGAAAGCACCAATGTGATACATTCCTGAAGATACATGAAAGCTTCTACCATATTAGCTCAAGTGATAAGGCCATGGATCCACTTCAGAGTGTTGTTGAATGATTACAATATCCATTTCCACCCACTTCAGAAGCAACTTTGTTCCAGAATTTTAATTTCTGAAATCACGCCAATTGGATAACAAACTTTTAAGCTATCGTTAATTGTTGTTATCATAAAATGATCTTATGTGTTACACGTGTAGTGTTTCTATTTTCGGTTTCGTGTACCAAACCCAGCAACCAAATGTACAAACGCCTTAGCTTAATACGGTGTCACTCTCTCATTGCATTTGCCTTATCTTCACACTTCAATAATTAGAATACGATTATATGCAACCACCACCTTATGCTAGCTATATATTTATATAACAATGCAATAACGTAAGTGAATATAACTAATACGCCACTATGTATAATACTATGTATAATGTGTATGTTGGTTTCTTTGTCAGGAAGTACGTAATTCAGGGCCTATCAACACACAGCTTTTGTCACTTCGTGTATATTTTGAAAAATATATTCCAGAAAAAAAATGTGATTTAATGGAAAATATTATTTCTCTTGTATGGTGTATCACAACCAAGATCACTAGTGGATTATTGATCATTCATGTGAAATATTCCATATGATTTGATCGTTATATTATATATATAAATGAATGAGCGATTGTGGGAGAAATGATCAAGTTATTAACTATTCTTTTAAAAAAGTTTTTCTCCACTTTCTGTTATGGTATTTTGTTTTTTTATTATAATAATCAAAATGCTATTCTTTTTATGGGATTTTAAAGGTGGATCTTTAAACAGGTGACATGAGTGATTTTAAACTTTCTAAGTTGTACTTGAGGATTGAAATATAAGATTCAAGACAATTAGATATTTAGAAAAATAGTAGTCACAGTAGTTGTTATTTAAAATGAAAAAAGATAATTATTATAAAAGTAAAGGATAATAAAGTTTATTAGAACTCCTTACTATGAATTGATGGTAAGGTATTTTTGTAAAGATTCAGAAAATAGAATAATAGAGTAGATAGAGGTATTAAAATAACTAAACTGAGTTTTTAATGTTGAAATACATAAACAATATAAATAGAAATTTCTAAACACTCAGTTCATTATCTTAAAACTATTTATTTCTCTAGAACCACTATTTCTAATTTTCCTCTCCCTTCTCTCTAGATTTCTTCAGCCATAGTTCATCTGTTCAGCAATCAGGGGGAACCTGAGTGATCCTGGCATCACAATCTTCCTATTTCCCCGATCAATTTCGTGTTTAGAGCGGGTAAGTGTCGTTCCTTAAATTCTCGTGAATTTTTGGGATTTCTGGTACATGCAAGAAAGCTTTGCTGTTTGCATGTGTTTAACAGTATTCTCTTCCCCTTTCTAACTTCATTTTGGTCCTTTGGGTGGTCTCTTATCACCAATCGGTGAACTATAGGTATTCTTAGAATTTTCTAGTGTTGAGAGCAAAATTTCTGAAGTTGTTGAGCTGTTCGGAAGTAAAGGAAGCTAGTTAATTTAATTGTGATTTTCTATGTATGAAATTATTGTTTGGATGGTTGCATGTGTGTGACTTGAACGTTTGATTGAATTGTGTTGAATTTGTTAATGCTGGAACCTGTGAACTGGTTGGAGTTTCTCTGTGTAAGTGTTTGGTCTGTTCTGATCTTAAGGAAGTGGGTATGCGAAATGAGAGTTTGGAGTTGGGAGTGAAATCTGGTATGAGACTCTTTGGGATGATGTTAGAACGATTTTAGGTACCTTTGGATAGGCTTAAAATGGTATATGAATAATGTTTGGAGGATTAGAAGTTGAGAAGTGGTAGGAATTGGTGAAGATAGTGGTTGATCATAATTCTACAGCTATTTTGCAGAATTATGTAGATTATCGAGTGTCATTCATTGACCGTTTGACTTTCTTATTGTGTTTGGTCTTAACTGAGTTCCACTTCTATAGAGCTTTTCAGTTAATGACCGATCGGTCTTGTATTAGTATTCTGTTTAGTATCGATCGATCATAATGGGTGTGTGGTCTCTTAGTAGCGATCGTTATTAGTGGGTGTGTGGTCTCTTAGTAGCGATCGTTATTAGTGGGTTGTGTGGTCTCTTACTAGCGCTCGTACTAGCACTCGTTCTTAGTAGTGCTCGGTCTTGTACTAGCGCTCGTTCTGGGTAGCGCTCGGTCTTATACTAGTAGTTATGCTAGTGTTAGCGTTCGGTCTTATACTAGTAGTTATGTTAGTGTTGGCGCTCGGTCTTATACTGGCAGTTATGCTAGTGTTAGCGCTCGGTCTTATAGTAGTAGTTATACTAGTGTTAACGCTCGATATTATACTAGTAGTGATGCTAGTGTTAGCGCTCGATTTTATACTAACAATTATATTAGTGTTAACGCTCGGTCTTTTACTAGCATTTATACTAGTGTTAGCATTTAGTCTCCTCTAGTGGTCGGTCTTTAATAGTGTTCGACTACTTCTTATGTTCTATCTATTATGGACCGTTCAGTGATATCATTGGGTAGTGAGAAACCGTTCGGTCTCCAACGTTCACAGGGTTCTCGGTTTTATGAGTAAGGATATGATTTTTGAATGACATTATATGTTAAATGATGAGGATTATGTTTTAAGTATTGTGGAAGAGAATTCCAAGGCGAAATGTCTCGTAGATGGTTATTGAATTGTAAAGTATGAATGTGGATATCGTGCCAAGCTGGTGTTTATCCTGATATTCTATGATTACTCATTCTCAAGTAGAGAGGAGTAACTCATGTGTGAGAATGACATGAGGTCCTTTAACCTCAAGGTATCGAGGTAATCTTCACTGGACTTACCTTATGGGGTAGCTTGATGGGTGTCTTGCTGTCTCACCACCACAAGTGCAGAAACACCTGTAGCTACACATTCATACAATCCAGATGGTCAAGTCAAGTGTTCGGTCATTGCCTGTAATGTATGGTCGGTCATTGTATGCTTGAAATGCTTGGTTGACACATGCTTATGTATTGGTTTAAATTGCATGATAACTGTAATCAATTAAACTACTCTAGCTTACCCTTGCTTTTTTATGGCCTGTCTTTGTGTGTTTGTTTCTCTTTGGCGATGATCACCTGATTGGTGTGAGCTTAGGGATACAGTCTTTTTCAGTTGGAGCAGCTGAAGGGGGGAAAGTGAAGCTTATATTATAGGCAGTTATGTTTGTTCTTCAAGTGAAATTTTTATTCACCAAATCTGTAGTTATGTTTTATCATTAGGCATGTAATGTTTCATTATAGTAAGTTTTATATTACTAAATTTGGGATGTTACATATTTGATTTTTTTGTAGACATAATATATGTTTATTTCTTTTATTATTTGTTTTATGTGCAAGTGAAATTGTGATGTGTATTAATATTTATAATAGTTGTTATCCATTGTCTATGAAAATATAAATGTATTGTTATGTTTGTTTAACTATAATTTTAAATATTTCTTAGCTCTTATCCTAGGAAAACATAAGAAGAAGATACCTTTATTTTTTTTGTAAATACATTTTTGGGAATGAAAATTGTTTTTGATAGGGGAATGTGAGATCGTTGAAATTTTAATAATTAGGAGAAATATACAAATGTGGTTAACTATTTTAAATAAAAGATAAAAAATGTGTTATTTATATTTAAATGATTTATTTCATTTTAAAAGATTTGTAGAAATAATAAGATTTAATGAAAATTTATTCAATTAGAAAAAATGTTATTAGATATTTTAAAAGATATTATCTGATATTGTTATATATTGTATATATTTAGAACTTAAAAGATATGTTAAGAAATGATTACAAATTAAAAGATATCTTGATATATTATTAGATATAATTAAATATTATTGTTAGCTAATAATAATAAGGTTTAATAGGTTCGGAAGTCCCTATATTTGCGGGTTAGTTTCAATTGGGTCCTCCAATTTTGGAAGTGATCAATTGACTCCCTGTTTTGATAAAATTGAATCAATAATATCCTTGCCGTTAATCTTAGTAGACGACGTTAATTTTTTAGTGAGGTGGCATGCTGAGGTGGCTTTTAATTATCACAAATTATCTCCATGGTCAGCAAATCGACCCAGTTTCAAATCAATGAGGGAGTTTGAGTTTGAAAGCTTGGAATTTGAGTCCTCTCTTTGAGAAAAGTCACTTGGGGCATCCACAACAAATAGGCTCTCCGAAAAACTCGATTTTGGACACGTTCGAAAGTGATTTTGCGAACACCGTCTGGGTTTCGGAAACGATGGTATGGCTCTCCGAAGGAACATTGTTGACGTCAACCATAAGTCCTTAAGATTGTTGTAAAAAGCTGATAGAATCACGAACAAAATTTCCTAAGGCGTGTAGTTTCATTGTCCTTAAGGACTTATCCGTGGTGTATTACGCAAGCCCCCAGGATACAACATGAACTTCCCAGAATATTTCTGAGGATCTCAGAACTAGCAAGGATCTCTAAAAAGAGTATAAAAAATAACCTAGAATAATTTTAGAAGAGGAAAGGAGAAAGAGAGAATATTGATTTTTTGGTGTGTTTTGAAATGGGAAAATAGCTCTCTATTTATAGAGCTAAGGAAGAATCAAGAAAATAAAAGAAATTAAAAACCATAAATGATTTAATTAAAAATTTTAATGTTGCTTAATAATTGTTTCTTTTTCCCATTGCCAACGTTCTAAAGCAAACATTCAAAAATGTTTTAACTTTTGTAATATTATTAAAATATTATAATAGATATGGGGACCGACGTCTAAACACTAGTACAGTTAAAGGAAATGTCACCGGTTAAATTCGCTGATAGGCACCGGTTCCTGAACCGAGGCATATTCAGACGAGGTAAAAAGTGATAAACTTTATGCCTCGGTTTTGGAACGAGACAAAAAATGGTACGATTCGGCCTCGGTTATTAGAACCGAGATTGTTCTTCTCCTTCTACTGCCTCGGTTTAGCCTCCAACCGAGGCAGTAGGGTCTTTTTTTTTTATTTTTTTTTTTCGTTATGCATTATCAGTAGGGTCTTTTTGAACAAGGAGAGAACACGATTAAGCAAAACCCTCACCCCTTTTGCAGATCTGAACACATTAGCTTGCTTTGAAAATGATGGCAAATTAACACAGGAATTTAATTTTGGTGCCTCGGGCAAATTAACACAGGCAAATTAACACAGGCAAATTAACACAGATTCGAAAATCTCAGATCTGACCCTAATTTTACCCCAATCTCAGATTCAAAGAAGCAAGTAAAACAAAATCTCAGATTCGAAAAACCCTAATCTGACCCTAATTTTACCCCAATCTGACCCTAATCTCACCACCATCAACATCAGAAAAACCCTAATCTGACCACCACCACCACCACTATCACCGCCGCCACCATTGACGCACCACCACCGCTTGCTCTTCCCTCCAGAGGCGACGCACTCGCAGGAGATTTTGGAGACCGAGAGAGCGACGGAGCGAGCCAGCGAGAGAGTGACGGAGCGAGACCGAGGGGAGGGAGGCGAGAGCGACGGAGCGAGAGAGCGAGGGGAGGCGAGACCGAGGGAGGCGAGGGGAGGCGACAGCGAGGGAGGCGAGAGCGAGGGAGGCGAGAGCGAGGGGAAGGAGGCGAGACCGAGGGGAAGGAAGCGAGAGTGAGGGGAGGAAGGCGAGAGCGAGAGAGGCGAGAGTGAGGGGAGGGAGGCGCGAGAGCGAGGGAGGCGAGAGTGATAGGCTAGGTTTTCGTTCGGGGAAAATATTTGGGGAAATAAGAGGGTTATATGCCTCGATCCTTCTTTGCCTGAGGTAGTAGAGGCTGATACGCCTCGGTCCTTCCTACCAACCGATGCAGTATACCCCTTCCATCTCGGGTTTCTCTTAACCGCGTCAGAAACCGTGTCAGAAACCACTAATTAGGCACCGGTTGCTTTCACAACCGAAGTGGTAACCCTTTTTGGCACCGGTTGAGTCTGAACTGAGGCCTATAAGGTCTCGTTAATTACAAATCTGCCACCGTGTCTGAATAGACAGCGGTTTGGTGTAAACAGAGGTCTATTGTGCAAGTTTAAAAGCACATTTTGTACTAGTGAAAGGAGGATTTGACGTCTAACCATGGAGGAACTGACTTTATAATGACATTTTATTTACAAAAATACCACTGATCATTTTTATGTTGGATTTTCGGGAGTCAGACGTTATAAGGGTGACGTTAAAGGCCTACACTAGTGATAGATCCTTTTTCAAAATGATTGACTAACCCCTCTGGGCCATTTGTTATTATAGTGACTTTTTTTAAAATTTATTTTGGACATTTTAGCTATCACTCTTTTCGTTGAGTTCTGATTCTTGTTCCTATACCGTATAAGCTATCACTCTTTTCGTTGAGTTTTGGACATTTTAGCTATCATATCCAAATAACATAGTTATTTGAGCTCCATTCACTGGATTGTCATCCCCATCCTCTTTTTGGCTACAGATTGTATATTGTTGTGAGTTCAGATATGAGTTTAATTTATAATCACAAATTCAATTGGTTGTTGATAGTACATAAGTTTTGAATTTTGAAAGAGCTTTGTTATTAAATGGAAGGAGGCAATTAACTCTTGATTGTAGCATTTCTTTTGTAGGAAACATTGTTGGGAATGCTTAAGCTTTTCTTTGTCTCTTTTATTATTTATCTGTGATTAATACAATGTGATATTTAATTGTATATTACCTACACATCAAGCTAAATATATTTAATATTATGAAATATTTCTGAAACATTAATAAAATATAACTCAATTTCTATAACCTCACGATCTTAACTTTATTGCTATACCAACATACTCTGATATTTCAATTTTTTGAAAATCACGCCTTAAACTTATGACTTGGATAATCCTTATATTCATATGTAATTAATTTAAATTAATTAAATTGAGTTAATAGGATACAACTTGATATATCAAATCCTTAAAAGTTTAAGTTAGGTTTTGTGTAGACTATAAATTTTAAGTTAAACATCTTAATATTTATTTTAATTTTGAAATTTTTTATTATGTATTTTATTGAACAATTTGATATATATATATTCTATTATGTAAACATCTTAATATTTATTTTAATTTTGAAATTTTTTATTATGTACTTGGACAATTTGAAATATATATTCTATTATGGAAAATTTGTTGTATTTCAGATTTTGATTTTGAGATTAAATAAATAATTTTTTTTAAAAAAAGCAACAATTTTAAGTATGTTTATATTTTATCTTTTGATAAATTAGAATATCAAAAGCAATTGTAAAGGAGATAATTGTTTTAAATACGCACTTTGTTGTTTTTATTGGTAATACTAATCTTTTGTTAGTTTTTAAATATGTATACTAGGTTGAAGCATAAGAGGAGGAAGATGTGAATAAATCGTTGCAACAACCGCCACAATCACCACAGTCGCCACAACAAACAATTCTAAAACATACACTAGTGCATAAAAGACCTTTAACGTCACCCTTTAGACGGTCGACCCTCGAATATCCAACGTAAAAAATGACAGGTGGCATTTTTCGTAAATAAAACAACCATATAGACGTCTGTTCTGGAGGGAACAGACGTCTAAAGCCATATAAACGTCTGATGTGGGGGAACAAACTTCTATATACTCATTTTTGAAATCTAAAAAGTCACTTTTTGACTCTATTTAAATGTCAGATCCCGCCAATCTGACTTCTACAGCCATATAGACGTCCGATGTGGGGGGAACCGACTTCTATATACTCATTTTTGAAATCTAAAAAGTCACTTTTTAACTCCATTTAGACGTCTGATTCCGCCAATCCGACTTCTACAGCCATATAGACGTCCGATGTAGGGGGAACTGACTTCTATATACTCATTTTTGAAATCTAAAAAGTCACTTTTTAACTCCATTTAGACGTCCGATCCCGCCAATCCGACTTCTATAGCCATATAGACGTCCGATGTGGGGGGAACCGACTTCTATATACTCATTTTTTAAATCTAAAAAGTCACTTTTTAACTCCATTTAGATGTTCGATCCCGCCAATCCGACTTCTACAGCCATATAGACGTCCGATGTAGGGGGAACCGACTTCTATAAACTCATTTTTGAAATCTAAAAAGTTACTTTTTAACTCCATTTAGACGTCCGATCCCGCCAATCCGACTTGTACAGCCATATAGACGTCCGATGTGGGGGCAACCGACTTCTATATACTCATTTTTGAAATCTAAAAAGTCACTTTTTAACTCTATTTAGATGTCTGATCCCACCAATCCGACTTCTACAGCCATATAGACGTCTGATGTGGGGGGAACCAACTTCTATATGGCTGTATTAAAACATCGCGAACGCGAGGCAGCAGTTACGCGCACTTAATGTTCATAATCTTCCTCGCGTTTTCTCTCAACGGGTTATGCTTTTCAGGTACGTTTTCTTACTTTAGCATCGTTTTAAATTAATTTTACTCCAATTACATCACTCTTTGATGCATTATTTTTCATTTGAACCGATTAAAATGCGTTTTCGTTGGGTTTTGGTGCAGTTTTGCTCGTGTCCTTGGGCGGCGATTTCTTGCGTTTTGCACTCCTCCAATTCTCTCCACTACATTTTTAAAACCATCCAATACAAAAAACAACGTAGAATACATTCTCTTCAACTAAAATATAAAGTTGTAAACTCGAATCACTATGAGCCAAGAGCAACCCGAGAGGCCTCAAGTGGAAAAATATGCAATCAAATACGGCAACGTTTTAGACATCTGATTTATAGTGTCAGACGTCTATATAGACGTCTGACCTATATGGATCGGACGTTTATATAGACGTCTTACCTATTGGGTCCGACGTCTCATTAACGTCACTCATATAGACGTCGGACAAAGATCAGATGTTAAAAGCCCAAAATAATAGACGTCTAAAGTCCTTTCTGCACTAGTGATACATCGCTTCTAGAAAGAAGTTGTAGTTTATTGCACCAATTGTAAGTAGTTAATCTTTCATACTATAAATATTAATTATAAATTTTATGATACTTTATAAGTTGAACTTGTAGTGCCACGTCAACGAGAGAGCTTTGAGTGCGAATATTATGTACACATGCAAAAACATATATCCGCAAATGTCGTTAACTCATGAAATTTGGTAACGTGAATATTTTATAACTAACATCTTAAGCCATTAATATTATAACTTAAGTCAAACTATTCATTATGGAGATATTTGATGACACGTCTCCAATGGAGCAACATGTAAAGGATGTTTGGGAGCAGTGGGGCAGATGAATAGATGTATTCAATATTACATTTTGAGTTTAGGAACTATGTGTAACTATGTTAAGTAAATATATTTAGAAATTTTATTAGGTAATTATTCTATCGAGTTTAGGAACTATTTTGATGTGTTAGTAATAAAAACAATATTGATTATTTTGTTCGATATTGATTATTTATATTGTATTTTGTGATTGAATTTTATGCAAGTTTGGATATGGATAATAACACAGATCAAGTATTTTAAAAAAAAAAATTCACCTTTTTATATTTAAAGTAGGTATATTTTTATGTCTGTTCTAGCATTAATAAGTATAAAAAATGATTTCTTTTATTCCTATCCTCACAATAATATATAAAATGAGACATTTTATACCTATTTTTGGAATATCGTGCATAAAAGAATAGCTTTTTATATTGATATTAGAATTGGTACAAAAAATCAAAAACTTTCTCTATCCTATTTATGTACTTATTTGAAAACTAGTATAAAAAGCAACACAGTGAATTCTTACATGTGATTCATGACTTTGTGTTGAGGATGTGCAGCTCGTGCAAATACCTAAATACATGACTATCTTTTCGGTTACCAAAAAAAATGTGGCACACGCGTTACTATTTCTCGGAAACGATATCTATTAAAATATGACATAAAGATCAAACTTGTTAAAAGACTGAACCGAGATGCTTTCGTTCACGTCATTAAATCAACATTTATTTTTCATCTTTGCAGCAACCGTAACACAGATATTAGAAAATGAAAAAGAGAAACATTAATTACTAACACGGTTAGAATTAATGTATAAATTAGAAGCATAGCATAGCTAGAAGCAAACATCAATTCTGATTTGCTTGTTGTTTTCCACTCTGCCATGAATTCTGCTATGACATCATCAATGGTGGCACCCATCAATATGGGGAAACAACTTCTAGGAAATTGGTACAACACTAATAGAAGGTTTTCGTTATGTTCTCATTGTACTCCAGTGGGATTGAACACGAGGAATGGATTGAAAGATGTTCCATTGATTAATGGTACAACAAGAAGGAAGTTGGGAAATGAAAGCACAGAAGATTTTGCTACTTTCCTTCGTGGAAGTTTTGTCGAGGGCAGGTTTGTATATAGACAAAATTTCTTTGTGAGGTCTTACGAAACTGGGCCAGATAAGACTATCTCCATGGAGACACTCACCAACTTTCTCCAGGTTAGCTTATTTACTGCATCATTATACTTAAGAAAATATATACAATTAAAATCTTTTAAATATTTAACTTTTTTTGGGGGGAAATTTCTTTTGTTGATTCAATGGAAATGTTAGGTTTTAATTTCAAGATTTTAAATACTTTGTTTTCCAAGTGATGTTTTAATATTACTTTCGATTTTCCTTCTTAAGTGAAAAAAAATCGTATTGATGTCTTTTAAAAAAAAATATCTTTATAAATAGCAGGAATGCAGTCGTTTTCAAATATTTAGCACTTATATATATTTACTTGAAAACCTTAGATATACTTTTATTTCGTTAAATTAAATTGGATTTTTTTCTTTTGGTCTTTCATATCAAAATTTATGTCCTTTAGTCTTATATTTTTATTTTTTTACTTTTGTTTACAAAAAAATTGCATTTGTTGTTATTACATATGCTTCCATTTGGTTTACTAGCTAGATTTGGAAGTTTAAAATCATATGCAAATTTATTTTAAAACATTATTCAATCATTTAAATTTTGGAAGTTTAAAATTGTGATAAATCATGTTTCTAAGGAATTAATATATATATATATATATATATATATATATATATATATATATATATATATATATATATATATATATATATATATATATATTATTAGTCACTTAAACCAATTCGTATAAAAGGCTGATGCATCTGTTTCTAGTTTTGTTTTTTTATCTCTTACTTCTTTTCCATACAGTAATAAATTAATTTATGTTTGATTTTTGAATTAGAGATGTTAATTCACAAGGATGAGTTAACATAGAGTATATCAATTCCTACTATCTTTTTGTCTTTTCTGTTTAAGTCTAAATTTAGGACTGATCCTAGCTAAAATTATTAATGAATTTATCAATAATTCATTTGCATTTAATTTATAGTTGGTAGATTTTTAACAACAACTTAATAAGTTTTATGAATTCAAATTAATAATCCAAATTATATGATTAACAAAATGCACCTTTAAATTTTGGATTTGGACAACTAAAAGGATCCTTTGAATTTCTGGGATTCAAAATAATATATTTTTTTTCGGTTAGAAAGATTTGAAAAATTAGTTTGAAGGAAGTAAAAACATTACTTTTAAAACATGGAAACTAAAAAACCACTTTCAAATATGAGAGGCTAAAAAAATCAATATTAAATAGGATGGTTACAATTTACTAGACTTAAAATCGAAAAACTACAAAAGTATTTTTATTAAAAAAATTAAAAAGTAATTTTTGACATCATTATTTTTGTCACACACGTCATTTTTAATATAATGT
Source organism: Vigna angularis (assembly GCF_016808095.1). Lineage (NCBI taxonomy): Eukaryota > Viridiplantae > Streptophyta > Magnoliopsida > Fabales > Fabaceae > Vigna > Vigna angularis. The sequence goes on along the minus strand of NC_068973.1, from coordinate 14,556,088 downwards.
TGTTGGCGATTTTAGTAATGTAATATCATTAATAGTGAAAGATTAAAAATAGTATTTTTTTTATTTCAAATTTGCAAACAAAAAAAATGAATTTTTAAATTGAAGAGTAAAAGAAAAATGAATCCAAATTGGTGGAACTAGAAATCTATTTAAACATTGAAATCTAATTATTCCTATAAATAATTAATTTTTATCTATTTATATTATAAAAGAATATATATCGAAGATTAGAATGTTCAGGTAATTTATTCTCCCACTCTCTCTATCACACATAACTACTATGAATATAATATAATGTAATGTAATATAATATAATATGAATAAGATTCTATTAATAACTTTCTTTCCCTACAAATATATGTTATGCTTGAAATAGTTAATGAATTACATAACTACATTATTTTAAATATATATTTTTAACTTTGTATTCACTGTTATTCTTTAAATTAATAAAAAGATAAAAGTGGTAATATGTATTCTAATCTATTGTTTGGTAGACTGAAATGATGGGGTAAGCTATCTCATTAACTTGTGCGATCTTCATTATTCCGTGTTTTTCTGAAAAAGGAACAATTCATGCATACATAAAAAAAAAAAGAAAAAAAAATGCTCTCCCATTATAATGAATAATTGGCCTCGGTTTCACCATGTTATTATTTATTATTGAAATTCCCTCGCGTGTCTACTGTTTTGTATAGGACTAATATTAATATTTTCATTTAATTTGTTAATATCTATTAGGTTTTCTTGTAAGCAAGAACACGAGTGAATCTTGGTCGTATACTTTTTGTATTGTTATTAATGGAAAATAGTTTCGATGGACTCAGGAAAGTGCTTTAAATCATGTAAGCAGCTGTGGGTTCAGTCAGAACAGTTTTGGAACTTCTTACGAGATGGATCTTCGAAAACTCATTTGGGTCGTTACTCGCATTCAGGTTCAAGTACAGAGATACAGCAGATGGTATATGTCTTCTACTGTTTAAAGTTTTTTTAAGAAAGTAATGTACTATTAAATGCAATATTTTTCATCAACTTTGTAAGGTTTTATAAAATATGATTTATATGTTTAAGAAATGAATACAATGATGGCTTGCTTGATGACAAATTAAAAAATTGTACAGGGGGGATGAAATTGAGGTTGAAACTTGGATTGATGTTGGCGGAAAGAATGGGACACGAAGAGACTGGATAATCAGGGATCGTTACACCAAAGAAATCATAGCTAAAGCAACCAGGTCCAATATTATCCTCTCAGATTCTCTAACATATTGTGTTCCTAAAGTTTTTCAATTCAGATATCATAATTAGTTATTAATTTAGCACATAATATTTGGTCCCTTGATGCAGCATGTGGGCAATCATGAATAGAGAAACAAGAAGATTATCCAAGATGCCTGAAGAAGTTAGACAAGAACTTGATCCTTTCTACTTTAACAAGTTTGCTATTGCCACTGAAGAAATAGATCAGCAGAAGATACAGAAGCTCACTGATGCCACCGCTGAGGGTTTTCGATTTGGAGTGACTGTAAAAGTTTAATACAATAACTTTTAGTTGAATAATAATGCCATTTTCCTTAATTAACACTTTACTCGTTCCTTCCTCCTCAAGGGCTATAAAATTTTATTAACTTGGTTTTTATCTGTGCACGCAATACTCCAGCCAGGGTGGAACGACATGGATGTTAACCAGCATGTTAACAACGCAAAATACACCAGATGGATCTCGGAGGTACATAACATATATATTAGTGAAAAAAACCGCTTTCTGGGACCAAATAAACTTATGCAGAAATGTGATTATGACTGGCTATGTTTGTCTCAACAGTTAATAAAGTCAGTAAAATTGGTGGTGCAATGTTTTATATAATTTGGTGATTTATTGAGGTGGTGGATAAGAACTATAACTAATTATTTGGCATGTTAATTTTGTTTATGCAGAGCGTGCCAAGAAAAATGTTAGAAGATTACAAAATGACAAGCATGATCTTAGAATTTCGGCGTGAATGTACGCATTCAGATATACTGGAATCAATGACAAGTGCATCAGCCAAAGTGATTGGTGCCTCAAACAATAAGTATGTTAGCAGAAAACCCAACCTGCAATTTATACACTTGCTTCGTCTACAAGACAATAAGACGGAGTTGGTTCGTGCCAGAACCGAATGGAATCTCAAGCAAAACCACACATGATACGCTTTTATATATATATATATATATATATATATATATATATATATATGTTTTATGTGCATTGCTATCGGGTTGTGATTATAATAATGAAGTTACTTGCTAGAAAACTAAGATGATGCCACAATTAGAAATCATGTGAATGCGTACTACAATTTCATTTCTCCCGTGTTTCTCATTCGTTTTGCATAATAAACATAAAAAAATTAAAAAATTAAATCTCAATATTCCTTATAATGCTGATGACTTAATGGAACTTTCTTGTTCATAACATACCCATCCTCCTCCACCCTTTCTTGGTCTATAACGATTGGTTGATTCAATAGGAGAAGAGCTCCAAATGTCATTGAACACAACTTTTTTAGGAGTATAGTATATATATATATATATATATATATATATATATATATATATATATATATATATATATATATATATATATATATATATATATATATATATATATATATATATATATTATTGTTCAATCCACAAAATACATTTTGTAAGATATAGTAGAGCTTTGGGAGGATCTCCACACCTGGAGTACAACTCCATGAAAAGATGAGTAGAACTTTGAAACGGTTGATATAATTGAAGAGTCTTTATGCTTGATAGGCATAATAGGATCGTTAGTGTTCAAAATTTGGAAACACAGCCTATTTTTACAAGACGAAAATTAGAAACACTATTACAAAAATGAGCTTTCAAGTTCGTTATTTTTTATAGTTCATGTTGTTTGTCCAAACTCCAACATCATAAAGGAGAATATCAATTAGATGTAAGATACCAAGCGTATATAGTTACTTCGTCGTTAGACGAGGTATTGGTTAAGCTCATGGTATCGTTTGGTCAAGTAAATGGTTCTTTTGTTTTTGTCTCTTATTAGACAGATAGCGTTTAGCTGGTTAAGCTTTCTCTTGTGTTTTGATTTTTATTTTTTTAAGGTATTTTGTCAGAGACATTGTCTCGACCTATTCTGTTTTCGAGAGCTACGCTGAGTACCTTTTTCAGGTATCATCAAGCGTTTGGCTTCAACTCTCTCAGACGCTTTAGACATACTAACGTGTAGCCATGTCTCTGGGTGTTTTGACCTAAATGTTTATTTGTGCCCTAAGAACTTAAGTGATTTCCTAAGATTTTCTATGCTAAGGATTCTGGTACTAGGTTTTGTGTGTTTGGGATTTAGGTTCTAGGTTTTGTGTTTTCACCCTAAGTAATTTTCTGATTATTATTTCGTTTAATGTTATTATTAAGCTTCAAAATATGGGAGCGTTTAGGCATATAGACGATTTCGTCTTTAACAGTCTACAGGTTCAAGGTACTAATTGAAGCACATCTAGCAAATTTGACATGAAGAAAACCTTCAAGTAACTCCAAAAGCAACTTGATGCTCTCACCAACAGAATGGATAAGGCGTTCAAGATGAAAGGCCATCAAGAAGAGCACAATCTTTCTTCTCATATGCTTAGAACGTCCAAGAAGCACCATGAGGACCGTCCTTGTGGAAATACAATTATGCCTCTTCCCAAGCTTAAATTCTCTTTCTTGCATGGAGAACAAGACCCTAACATTTGTTTAGATCGGATAGCTAATTTAGATAATCTTTTGGATTTTTATACTATAGATGAAGTATTTCATGTAAAGTTAGCTTGTTTAGCTTTAGAGGGATTCACCAAACAATGGCTAAGTAAAAGAAACTTGACCACCATGCATACGTTCACCCGCGAGCACATGAGAACTTTTTAAGGACATTATAATCTAGCGCTTTGTACCTTCTCACTACTTTAGATACCAATTGGTTAAGCTCCAACGACTTAATCAAGGTAGACAAAGTGTGGAAGAGTATGCTCATGAGCTCAAAGTGCTCATACATCACAATAACACTAAAGAAAATGATCATGCAAAAATATCTCAGTTTATTAGTGAACTTAATAGAAAATGTTCAAGATATTATTGAATTTCATGATGATGAGAATTTGGATGTAGTGGTTCATAGGGCCATGAAAGTAGAGAAGCAACTCTTGTGAAAAGAAGTTGTTCACCATAAATTTTCAAACTCTTAAGGAGATGCTTCCTCCAAATCCTCATCATCCAAGGAAAAAGACCAAGATGTTTCAATGGAGCCCTCTAACAAATCTCGCCCTCATTCTCCTTCTAACCATCCATCTTCCCAACCTAAATCCCCTTCTAGACTAAGTCATATTAAATGTTTTAAATGCTTAGGACATGGTTATATAGCTTCTGCCTACCCCAACTAAATGGCAATATGCATTAGGGGTGAAGCAATTGTCATCAATCAACCGGCCTCTTCCTTACCTTCATAGCTCTTCTTCCTCGTCAAATAAAGAAAAAGAGAAGGTCATGTTTAATTGTTTAAATGAGGCAATTCATGATAGAAAAGAGGAAAGAGTAAAATAAGTGAGGAAAGAAAGAGAGGAGAACGTAAAGAAGAAAATGAGAGAAAACAAAGAAAGGAGAAAGAAAAGAAAGAAAAAGGAAAACTTGTGAGAGAAAAGGAGAAGGCAAAAGTCCTAGTCACAAAGGAAGTGCTACTGAAGACACATTCCACTCCCATCATTCTAAAGGATTCAAGCAATTTCACAGGAGTTTTTCAATCCTTCCACTTCTCTCCAATTATTAAGCTTTCTTCCTTTCCCAAACTCTTTTGTGAAAATATCTCATCTCTCTCTTCCCTTATTTCCACCTCTTTAATAACCCTTTCCAAACCATATCTTGAGTTAATGTTCCCTCTTTGGTTACATTTAACTCAAGACAAAAATAAAAGTTTTTCTAAAAAAGGTCTCTTAGTTTTCTCCAAAATTTTCAATCAAAATCTAAGGAGACCTTCTTCTAGTTTTACTTGTTTATGTACTTTGTTTGGAAGACCAAAAATAATTACACTTGTTTGATTCTTATTATAGAATGATCTTTGATGTAGGAGGTGTTGAGACTTTGGCAAGTGTACCAAATCGTTCAAGTAATAAAACCGGTAAGACCGGATATCGTTTCCCAAGAGACTCGTGTCCTAGACAATCGTATAATATCTAACTAATTTAGACTAAAGAATGATTCCATGTTTTTGGGTTTTTCATGCAATTAAAGTAAAGATAAAAAGTAAATGGTAAAAGTGATCTTTGATAACGCAAACACTTAGAAATGGAAAGATTAGAAATGATATGGACTGATATTGTTGGGGGTTGATTTCACCTACTTCACTCTTATGTATAGAAAATCACTTCCTCTTCATTAATTAGCCAATGTCAATCTTCTAATTTACTCAAACCCAATCCCTTGGTAGAGAGAGCCTAGACTTACTTCTTAAACTCCAATCCCTTGGAAAACCTAACAAGTTCATCCGCTTTAAGAATTGAGATTCAAGACAACTAAAGGTCCTAGTTCTATCCCTAGATACAATTTCCTTTAGGTGTTTAATCCAGTTCTAGATTCACCCAATATTTCCCAATATCAAGCAAACCCTAAAATCATGATATGGTTGAATTACTCATACAAGCTTTAAGTAGAGGAATTAAACACTAACAATCAATGAAAGAGGCATATAATCATTCAAAACAACTGTAATTACATAAGAGATCCGTGGTTACATCAATCCCCAACAAGCATGAAACTAGCTCTCCATGAATGGAGAGCTTGAGCTTACAACAATGGTGGAAATGGAAGAAGGAGGAGGACCCAAGGATGAAGAAGGGTTGTTCCCACAGCTCTTAGCTCGCCTCTGGACGCTCCAATTGAGAGAATTTGTGTCTGGGATGCCAAAGATGTCAAAGCCCTTCTAATTTGGGGTTAAATTAACCCAATCTGCCAAATCAGCAACAGGCGCGCTTGAGACCGCGCTCCAGCGTGCGCAGACTGGAAAAAGGGCGCTCCAGCGCCCTTTTGTAGGGGGCGCTCCAGCTAGCTCCAGCCCTGGTGCAGAGCGCGCTCCAGCGCCCATTGCTCAGGGGCGCTCTAGCTAACTTTTTTCCAGATTCTGGTTCTTCATATTTTTGTTGTTTTTGCTGTTTTCTTGTTTTCTCTGGTTCCAGCACTCTTCATTTGATGCAGAGACTTCTTCCAACTAATTAACTTGTATAAATAAAGGGGTTAATGATCAATTTATCTAATTAAAGCTTAAGATGAAACCACTTCTTAAACTAAATGAAAACTAGGATTTACAAGGTAAAAAGGATGAGAAAGAGTTGATATTTTCTCTAATTCAATACTGAATTCATAGTAAAATATGCCACTATCAGGAGGTACTGATCTCTTTTCTTTGTGCATGTCTTTCAAGATTCGAGGTTGAATCCTCTCCAACCTAGGGGGATGATGTGATCATAGATAGGTCAAGACCTGAAGAAAACATAAAGAAATAAAAAGAGTATAATAGGTTTTATGGCTTGTATTTTGGCCTTTAGTATCATGTTTTTCATAGGCTTATATTTTGCCTTTCTAGTTTTCTTTTTTTTAGTTTGGTTGTAAAGAAACTCATATATTCTTCTTTTCTTTAAAGTGCAAGCAATATGCGACTTCACATAGTTTTGACTTAAAAGAAAGAAGAACAAATAAGTCTCTTCTCCTTTTAGTTGCTTGTAATGCAAGTTATCTCATGTATAGTGATGACATACTGTCGAACAAGCCTTCTCCAATGTTCTTTACTTATATTTCTTTATGTTTATTATATAGTATTTTTAGCTGCATGAAGCATCACTAGTGTAAAATAGGCTTTTTATAGCTATTGTTTATACCTGTTGAAATTTATAAGGTATAGAAAATGATGCAGTGACAATATTGTAAATAAAATAAACTTTTTTACAACGGTTACACTAAAAATAGGTATAAAAAATAGTATGATGACAAAATCGTAATAAATGATAAATAATTCTACACCGGTTAGATTAAAAATAGGTATAAAAGTTCATTTTTTATACCAACTACGTTTAAAACCGGTATGAAATATTTTTCATTTTCACGCTTCACTTCCTCTACGCGCGTCTTCACTCTCATGTTGCATTTCTAATTCGTCTGCAACACTGCGACCCTTTCCAGTTAGCCAAATCACTGCTTCACTTCCTTTGTGCGTGTCTTCACTTTCACACTACACTTCTTCTCCTTTGCTTCTAAATCGCCAAATCACTCATCAAAACCCTCGTGCTCTTGGATCGCGACTTCCTAGAAGGGTTAGATCCTCTCTTTTGCTATATTTGGGCGATTAGGATTTTGCGACAACGCAAGAACGAAGAAGGTGTGTGATTAAGAGGATGAAATGTGTTTTGGAAGGGTCTATCATTGAAACTCAAGTACCAAAGCTCACCTCATAACTTACTTTTACATTGAATAAAAGATTATTGATCCACTAGGGTGTTTATAACCATCGTTTGGCTTTGTTGCCATCATCATTTTGATTTCAATGTTTCTTATAATTGCCAACATTTGTTCAAACCGACCTCACAATTCTCCAACCAGAATCTATGATTACTTAATGAAACTTAAAGAAATTATGAGGAAACCAGAATAAAACAGAGGAGAGAAAGAGAAACGTAAGAAAACCAATGCGGTTGGTGTGGGTTTCCTTTCTAAGAAAAACATAAAAACATCATAGAAGGGAGGGAAGGATGTAAGAGTGTGCTATTGAAATTTTCTGAACCTCTAAGAAAGTGAGAGCAAGCAAGGGAGGAGGCTTGGGATTTAGAGCACCGAGAGTAGAGTTTTCTTTGCTGGAAAATGAGGTAGGGGAGCATTAAAATATTTTATTTTTATTTATGTTAGTATTATCATACAATAAAATGATACTAGTTAAATCACATCACAACTGATTAAAAACATGTTGTTGCTGATTTTAGCTTGAACAAGTGGCTCATAGATTGTAGTTAGTTTTTATAAAAATTGTTTCTAGGCTCTTTTATTTGTTTGAATGTGTTTAGAAAGTAGCCATTGGCCATGGTAGTTGTAGGTTTTTGTGAAACATCACCACCAGCTTAGTAGATGAAGATGAAAATAAAAGTTAAATTGAGTTCTTTGAACAAGTGGCCATCTGCCTTCTGTCATTTAGAATTTTGTTATAAATCTTTGCATGAAAGGTTAGGTTCTTGTGCAGGGCAAGATGCCTCAAGATTACATGCGAATGCTTGAAAGAAAGCAATATAAGCATTATCTGTATCATGGTTCAATTTTGTATACCATAATTTGCGATTTAATTATACCAGAATCAAATTTAGGCAACTTTAAAACCAATGTACTTTTGTATCATTCATTGAATTTGCTGTTTTAACATTAGATGTATAATCGTGCATAGGAATACGAATAAAGACAATGCTCATTTCCCATAAGTTTACAAGATTTTCTGGCTGAGATTTCATAATGTTAGAATTACTAATCAACCTTTTGGGATTAGTCAACCTTTGGTTCTAGCTAATCAAAGTTTAGTTCCCAAAAAATAATCAACTTAGCTAGAACTAAGAAGAACTGAGACAGGAAATCAGGAATTTTCTACCTTAAGTGGACTAGCTGAAAGATTTTATTCTAAATTAATATTTAAGATTAGTGAAAAGATTATATTCTGAATTGAGAGTAAAAATATTTCACTCTTCTTTCCAAGAACAGATTCTCTGCTATCTGTTTAAGAATGAGCATCCAATTATGTAAATGTGATACAACATTTCCTTCACGCATTGAATATCTAATAGGGAGGATAATGAGGGCAAATTATAGTACTACTCTACAACTGTGTCACGTGTTAGTAAGGGAATATAACTACAGAAGAGGAAGAACGAGAAATTATAAAGAAACAATCATGTACATGTACCATGTACTCTTAAACTTTTATTGATCCCAACTTGAAATACTTTTTGAGATATTGTCTGTCCCCGTTGAATCATCAAAGCCTAGTTAAACACCGAAAACTACCTAAAAAAAGATAAAGACGAGTATAGAAGAAATTATCACATAATTAAGTTGATGACACAACACACCTCTTGTATCTCAAATAATAAATCAAAGAAACTGGAAAAAATGGTCCATGAACTTTATCAATTGCATCCCCTGCTAAGATATGTATAATTTTTCATGTATTTTTATTCCATCATTCAAGTAGGTATAATTTTTCATGCCAATTATTAGAATAAGAACCACAAAAGGGTTAATTTGTATTTTCTAATTTTTTTTCTTCTTTTTTAAGACATTTTTAAACTGTAAGGATTCTTAACACGAAGAAGCATTCTTTGCCCAAGCTATCCGGTATGGTTTGTTTTACTTTGTGGCATGTTTCCTTTTGCCTGAATGATGTGTTCAGTTGTGCAGGGGCTGTTTTTGGAAGTGCAGATTTGTAATATTTGGTTGCGCCAATCTCTTTCTTTGTAGGCTTGCTGTTTTGGTACTTCCAATCATGAAATGATTGACTGGTTTGGAAGCCTGTTGAAAAATGATTCCAATTTCACTGAATCTGCAGATCCTATTACCTTAGAAAGTAATTTCATTGTCTCTTTAACCCTTCCTGCAGTGCTGCACCAACCTTTATCAAATCCCCTTCCTTGAATCTGCATACAGTAATAGAGAATGAGATAGTAGGAAGCTATTTTACTTAACCTCAAGAAAGATAAAATAAAGAAAACAACAAATAATGTTAATTCATTATTATCTTTCAATAGAATTTTCAAATGAAGTTAATTGGCATCTTAAGAACATCAGGTTGAACTTTCTTAACCTTTTTTTCCAATCTTTTTATGTATATGTTAGAGAATGGAGGGTCTATGAGAGAAGAAAGGGAAAACAGAGGACTTAACTACTAGTAAGTTAAGTGGGTTTGGGAAAGAGGCCTATATAAGGACCTCTTTGTTGTATCAGTTAGTTAGTTAGACATTTTGTTGATTTGTTGACCGGTCTTAGCACCTGGTGAAGGAGGTTAAGCTCCTGGACTATTCTGTATTCTAGTTCTTTCCTGTGAATACACACCTATTATTCATCCCATACTCTATGGTGTTTGTATCCGTGAGGGTAAGAGTGCGAGTGAGTTAGAATTCCTACTTGAATCTCTAACAAAGTGGTCCGACCTGCCGGATCTGTGCGAAGGAGAAAGGGTGCTATGGAGGGAAGGATGAACGTTGTTGAGGGGCGATTGGAGCACATCGAGATGGTGGTGGATGGGATGAAAGCGGAATTAGTGGCGAATCGGCAAGAATCTATTGCCATACGCAAAGACATTCAAGAACTAATGCGGATGATGGGGGCTCGCGTCAAAACAACTGATGACCCTTCGGACGGAAGCCAAGGGTCCGTCAACGATCACGGGGGTGGCCGTCCCAATGATGGTGGAGGAGGAGGCGGGGAGCGTCCTGAAACGCTACCCAATTGGAGAAAAAGGGTGGAATTACCCACCTTTGAAGGACCTGACCCTTTGAACTGGATTAGTAGGGCATAGAAGTTTTTCGCGATCCAAAGAGTGGCGGAAGAGAAGAAGGTCGAGCTGGCGCACATTAGTATGGAGGGGAGCGTCGGGTATTGGATTAAATTCTGGCAAGATAAGGCGAAGGATCAATCATGAGAGGGGCTGAAGGAAGCGTTGTTGATATGATTCGAGAGCCAGCACCGTGGGGGAATTTTTGAGAGGATGGCGGCGATACGACAAACGGCCTGTTAAACTCTTTGGCAAGTGCACCAAATCGTTCAAGTAATAAACCGTGGTAAGACCAGGTATCGTTTTCCCAAGAGACTCGTAATACTAGAAAATTGTGCGATTAACAACTCATCTAGACTCAAGAACAACTCATCATTTAAGAATATGTGCAAAAAGATAAATTCACAAGTAATTACAAGGTTGGACTTTGGTATTGAAGGCACTTGGAAATGGAAAAGACTAGAAATGGTATGAAATGACATTGTTAAGGTTAGTTTTCACCAATGCACTCTTGTGTATAACCAATTTCATCTCCTCTCTATCAATTTACTAAAGTCAATCCACTAAAACACTCTAGCCCTAATCCCTTAGGTGAAAGAGCCTAGGTTTTCCTTATCAAACTCCAATCCCTTGGACAATCTAACAAGCAAACCCGCATTAAGAACTAGGATCTAAGACAACATGTGAATCATATCCCATCCCTGGCTCAATGACCCACAAGGACTCTTGTTTCAGTTCAAGATTTCATATCCCATCCCTGGCTCAATGAAACCCTAAAATCAAGTCATGAACGTTCCCATTACACGCAAGCTTTAAGATCGGAAACAAGAATACTAGTAATAGATAGAAAAGGCATTTATAAATACGAAACAATCATTCATTACACAAGAGTTCATAGGCTACATCTAACCCTAACAAGATGAATCTGGTTCTCCATTTCCATGGAGAACCCTAAAGCTTACAAACATGGAAGATGGAAGAAGAAGGAGACCCAAAGGAAGAGGAGGAGATGTTCCCACAAGCTCCTCGCGTCCTCCATGAGCTCCAGACGTGAAATCGCACCTCCAAAGAACCAAAGACCATTTTTCTTTCTGCCTCGTGAGTATATGTACTGCCCGAATTCTCGCTTAAGCTAAATTATTCTCGCTTAAGCGAGAATTCTTCTTGGAGAAGATAGTCATTCTCGCTTAAGCTAAATTATTCTCGCTTAAGCGAAAATGACTGTTAAATCAATGACTTCCTGGATCATCGAGGCTCTTCAATGTAATGGAGGATCTTCCTAACATCAAAATAGATCAAAGAAAACAAGGGATTAGAGTATTATTTACGTAATGTAGCCCAAAATATAGATAAATACTAAAACTAAACAAAAGAGAGGATTTAAGCAAGTAATAAGCTAAAGAAGAGTTGATTTTGCTACTAAAATGATGCTTAGATAATGGTAAGAATTAGCATTATCAAACTCCCCCAAACTTACAACTTTGCTTGTCCTCAAGCAAAAGTACTTCACGTAGTAAACAATTCAATCACGATAGTCTAGCAACTCAAGCATAGTTTCAATCAAATAAACAAAATCAATCATGCTTGCTCAACTTGGAAATTACATTCAAGAGATAAAATGGCCTTAGCAAGCTAAACTTCAATCATGGTGCTCACAATTTAAAATCACAAGATAGATGTAATTGATAGATCAACAAACGTGGCAAGATGTTTTCATTGAATGCATGGAACCATCCTTCACCAAGGAAAGTGTTTCACTCAAGCACAATGGTGTATAAGGATGTGTGTCTAACTCTCAACTATCACAATGTTATACAAATTAAATTTGCCGTTCGTTTCACAATATCAAACACATTCACAAGCAAGTTAGCATCACAAGGACTTTTTAAGGCTTGTAATGTGGCTGGGCTAAGAAGAAAAATTAGTTTTTCTGGACAACAAAGCACCTTGAGCTAAGAGATAAAACACTTTACTTCATGATATAGCATTAGTCTCTATCTTTGCTTCACAATTGGATAAACCACTTCTCAACTTATTTCCCAATTCTTTTTCAATGAATTCATTTTTCTTTCTCTTCTTCTTCTTTCTTCTTTTTTTTCTTTCTTTTTGACTCATTTTGCTATTTTCTCAATGCTTCCTTATTTCAAAAACTCCCCCAAACTTAAACCATTCTCCTCATCCTAACATATATGTTCATCTCAACTCAAGGTAAGGAGGTTAAGGATTTTTCAATAAGCTTAAGGTTCCAAGGGTGAGAAAGTTTTTCTTCAAGGTTCAAGTGTTTTGCATTGGCTTTTAGGCTTAAAAATGTAGAAGAGGTTGAAGAACAAGATGGCCTTGATCATTTGTAACAAGCAAGCAAATAGTTCAAATAGAGAAACTTAGACAAAATCAACTGTGATTTCAAAGTGATAGCACTCAACAATAAACTCTAGGCACAACATCTCACAGGTTTACTCAGGGTTCCAAAGTTTGATAAACATCATGCCAAGAATATTGATCACAATTAAAACCAAGCATCCATCTAAACATATAAAAGCAACCACAACCTCTATTCAACAAACTTAACCACATAATCTCAATTAAATTTTCAAAGAAATTTTCATAGATAAAGAGCAAGCACAAAAGATTTGTATTCAATTCAAGCATAACATATGATTCACTCGAATCACCAAACCAATTGCAAAAGAACTATCCACTAGGCAAGTCAAAAAGAAATCAAAAACACAAAAATTGAAAGTAAATAAGAACTGAAAATTAAAACTGAAAAACCGATCAAAATGGACTCTTTGCAGCTCCAACAGTGTAGAACACTAGCTTCACTTTTCATATGTAACATCTTCCTCCTCCAGTAGCTTATACTCCGCAACTGCTCCACCTCCCCCATCAGTAGGGGCCTGGCCCCCAGGCCATGCTGCACGAGCAGCAAAATCTTCAAGTCATATGTTTCTCAGCTCAGGCATGCCTCAAAGGTTGACCAATGGTGGTTTTGAACTCTTTAATTCCTAAGGAAGATCTTATCCTGTAACAAGAAAGCTCAAAGTAAAATTAGTATCTCATAGTCAACAATTGAAGAGAAAGGTCCAGAAACATACTAAAAGAAATGTGCAAAAGAAAGCAAAGAAACAAAACAATGAAAGTCAACACAAACAAAGACAAAAGTACATGAACATAGAGGGAAGTCTTAAAATTAAGCTTCCCAAAGGTACAACAACACAAAAAGGTTTAAAAACACATCAAAAGAAGTGTGTGAAAGAGTGCAAAGCCAGAGAAAACTCAAAATCAATCAACAAAAACAAATGTGCAGAACCAGTATTGGGGGCACCAAATCAGATTTTAGCTTAAGATAAAACTTTTTCGCTTAAGCTAAACATGTTTCGCTTAAGCTAAAATCATTTCGCTTAAGCTAGATTTGCAGTAGAAATTTTCGCCCAAGCTACAATATTTTCGCTTAAGCGAACTTGTTCCAGTGGGTACCCCAATTTTTAGCCTAAATCTCGCCCAGGCGATTTAGTTTTAGCTTAAGCGAAACTATTCCAGTGAGCACCTTAATTTCAAATTCAGTTCTCGCCTAAGCGAATCTTCTTTAGCCTAAGCGAAAATATCAGCAAAACTTATTTTCCAGTTCTCTGCATATCTCGCCCAACCGAGAAAGTTTAGCCTAGGCGAAAATAATGCAGATTCTTGCGAGATTGGCCACTCACCCTATGATTTTTTTTTCTACACCTTCATTCAATGCACTTACACACAAAACAAGCTAAAACTAACATAATACACTTATACAAACCACAAAAACAACATTACAACTCAAAAATCACGAAAATGCAACCAAACACAACATACATAACATAAACCAATAATGCAAATGACACAAAAATGACACAAACATAAGTAAAAAGGGTAAGAAAATTGGGTTGCTTCCCAAAAGCGCTTGTTTAACGTCATTAGCTTGACGGTTTACTCAATGAAGTGTAAATGTTGTTGTTGGTGTGCTCCTTTCACCAACTCTTCTTGAATCACGTTCTAGTCACCAAATCAACTCTCATAGCATAAGAATCTTCATTGTAACCCTTCCACTACCTTGACATCTTTAAATACTCATCAAATGGTGGTGGTGACTAGTCTTTCTCTTTTGTTTCTCCCTTTCTTCTTCTACTTTCACTTAGTACTTGGAGCATACACAAGAAAGGGAGAATTTGGGGCAGTTTGTGATGCTCAAGCTAGTTGTCTCCTTGTGTCCTATAGTTCCTTCACCCTTAGGGTCTACATGATGCTTTGGAGGCTGCAGTCCTCCTTATGTGAACATCTCCCTGCATACACTTAGACACAACTAGGCTAAAGCCACAAATTAGCCTAAATAAAAGTGAAAATCTATTTACAACAAAAGAGTTAATTCTATATGCAAAATCAAGTCTACATAAGTTGGAAACCTCACAAAAGTCTAGTATTGACACGAGTCCCCGGCAACGACGCCAAAAACTTGTTAAACTCTTTGGCAAGTGCACCAAATCGTTCAAGTAATAAACCGTGGTAAGACCAGGTATCGTTTTCCCAAGAGACTCGTAATACTAGAAAATTGTGCGATTAACAACTCATCTAGACTCAAGAACAACTCATCATTTAAGAATATGTGCAAAACGATAAATTCACAAGTAATTACAAGGTTGGACTTTGGTATTGAAGGCACTTGGAAATGGAAAAGACTAGAAATGGTATGAAATGACATTGTTAAGGTTAGTTTTCACCAATGCACTCTTGTGTATAACCAATTTCATCTCCTCTCTATCAATTTACTAAAGTCAATCCACTAAAACACTCTAGCCCTAATCCCTTAGGTGAAAGAGCCTAGGTTTTCCTTATCAAACTCCAATCCCTTGGACAATCTAACAAGCAAACCCGCATTAAGAACTAGGATCTAAGACAACATGTGAATCATATCCCATCCTTGGCTCAATGACCCACAAGGACTCTTGTTTCAGTTCAAGATTTCATATCCCATCCCTGGCTCAATGAAACCCTAAAATCAAGTCATGAACGTTCCCATTACACGCAAGCTTTAAGATCGGAAACAAGAATACTAGTAATAGATAGAAAAGGCATTTATAAATACGAAACAATCATTCATTACACAAGAGTTCATAGGCTACATCTAACCCTAACAAGATGAATCTGGTTCTCCATTTCCATGGAGAACCCTAAAGCTTACAAACATGGAAGATGGAAGAAGAAGGAGACCCAAAGGAAGAGGAGGAGATGTTCCCACAAGCTCCTCGCGTCCTCCATGAGCTCCAGACGTGAAATCGCACCTCCAAAGAACCAAAGACCATTTTTCTTTCTTCCTCGTGAGTATATGTACTGCCCGAATTCTCGCTTAAGCTAAATTATTCTCGCTTAAGCGAGAATTCTTCTTGGAGAAGATAGTCATTCTCGCTTAAGCTAAATTATTCTCGCTTAAGCGAAAATGACTGTTAAATCAATGACTTCCTGGATCATCGAGGCTCTTCAATGTAATGGAGGATCTTCCTAACATCAAAATAGATCAAAGAAAACAAGGGATTAGAGTATTATTTACGTAATGTAGCCCAAAATATAGATAAATACTAAAACTAAACAAAAGAGAGGATTTAAGCAAGTAATAAGCTAAAGAAGAGTTGATTTTGCTACTAAAATGATGCTTAGATAATGGTAAGAATTAGCATTATCACGGCCACCGTGGAAGAATACGTCAGGGAATTCGAGGCGTTAGCGGGACAGACGAAGGAATTCTCTGATCACCAACTCTTGGGATATTTTTATGCGGGATTACGAGAGGAGTTGAGATGTCAGATGAGGCCACACGACCCGCGAGATCTAATGACCACGATGAAGATCGCGCGTGACATCGAAAAGGCTCTTCGGGGTCTAGGATTGATGGGATGGGTCGGAACCAAGAACCCGTCTCCATGGGGGCGACCTTCTGGCGGAGGAGCGGTGGTGACTAGGACCGAGCCACAGAGAGGCGCTTCGGGAAGAACGAGTCCGGCCGAAAGCAGTGGGTCGGTGAGACAAGATAGAGCGACGGGGAAGTGACAGCGAGAAGCGGGAATGTCAGCGGAGGGGAGAACAGGGGAAGAAACACACGTAACTTACCTTACCTAGAGTTTCTGAAACGCCGGGAGGAAGGCCTGTGCTTTCACTGTGGGGGACCTTTCAGCCCTGGCCATCAGTGTGCGGAGAAGAGTTTAATAAGGAGTTTAATCCAAAAGGGTTCTTCATTTTGTATTTTCTTTGTGCCGATTTTATCCCAAGTCTTTCGTTAAGTATGATGAAGAAAAAGTGGAGAGCAATTTTAGACCTTTTTCCTATAAGGAAAAAATAATTTGAAATTCAAATAGATAATATATTTACACATAAATAAGATATTTCTTAAAATTATACTAAAAAAAGTTATATAAGGTACTATGTATAATTACATTCGCTCAATGTTCTTACTATAATTAATTACTTTTATTTTTTTATCAATGAAATTAATATATAATTAGAGAGATTTCTAAGCGAATTAACGGAACAGGTAATTGTCTCTTTATTTATGCTTGTGAAGATTTTTAAATTTTATGGTGGGGAGAGAGGGAGGAATTGGAATGAAAATGTACAAGGGAAAAGTTGAAAAATCCGAAGTCCAAACTTGGCGAGATATTTTGAGAAGTTTCAGATTTAATTTCTATTGTTTTTAATTCTGTGTGTTGGCTATATCTTGATTTTATTAATAGCATATCAATCCCACAATCTCAGGCATTTGTTTCCTAGAATAGGCAGTGCTTGTTTCCAAATTTATCCAATTAATGTATATATGTATATCATATGTATGTAATGAGACTATAAATTATTTTATTCTAAACTTGAGAAAACTTTCTTATCTTGAATGGTAGTAAGCTGGGTTGAAAATAGGATCAGTAAAACCTTATTGATTTTAGTTTTACCAGCTTCCCTATATTTCAAGCTCTCATTGTACTGTCTATGTTCATATTTTCATTTTATTTCTGCTAACATATTTTCTAATGCTAAAAAATGGAATTTATTTCTTACTTGCTAGAAAGTTCTGTTTAATCTTGTTGAAAGGATGTTCTAATTAGTTTATATCATTGTTTCTAGATGACAATTGATGAGGTGAAGCGCACTGCACAACAACAAATGAACAGAGCATTAAAGGATCATGCCAGGTTATATTCTCTGTCTTGCTCTATTATGTATGTGAGCCACAAGTAAGAAACTATTCCATCACTCATTTATAGGTGCTGATTGGATCCTCTTAGAACTAACGATGTACAAATATTCATTCACTATTATAATTAGTACTTTTAACTACCTAAAATACTTTTTTTTCTGGGGTAAATAAGTTCCACATTTAGTGTTAATTTCTTTATGATTCTTTTGTACTATTCATGCACATAAAAAGATTAAACAAGGTATTTTCTGGTGACAGGATCAAATCAAGGTAGCAATAATTTGACTTTGAGAGGGTGGCCACTCATTGTGAGTAATTTTGTTTAATTTGTTTTTTTTATGTGAATTAATATTACCTATCCTAGTGAAGGCCATATTATGTCCTGTTAAATGTGATATCATATTTTGACAATTATTTTCTATTAAAATCACATGATTATAAATTTATGTCCTTGAATTTGACCGACCTGATTTTTGTACCATACAAAGAGTAGTAAATAGGTTCCTAACATGATTATTTGAATGCACCTTCAAGTTTAAAAAAAAACAAATTGGTAACTTATTATTAAGTTATTAATATTATAATTAATATATTAAGCTATTAATATTATAACTTGACTCAAAGTATTCATTGTGTAGATATTTGATGACACATTTTCAATGGAGCAACATGTCATAAAGGATGTTCGGGAGCAGTGGACTGCATTTTTTTTAACTATTTGTAAATTATTAGATGTTTCAATATTACATTTTGAATTTAGGAACTATTTCATGTGTAACTATATTAAGTAACTATGTTAGGTAAATATATTTAGGAACTTTGTTAGGTAAATATTACATTTTGATGTCTTATTAATTGAAATAATATTGATTATTTTACTCGTTATTGATTATTTAAACTGTATTATGGGATTTAACTTTATGCAGGTCTGAATATGGATAGTAGTACATACAAATCAAATATTTAAAAAAAAAACGTCACTTTTTACACCGGTTAAATCTATATCAAATATAAAAAGTCTTGTTTTTTCACACCATTTATAGTACCAGCAAGTATAAAAGTGAGATTTTTATACCTATTCTAGCACCAGTAGGTATAAAAAAAAGTTTTTTTCTCTGGTGTAAATATCAAACTTTTATACCTATTATAAACAGAACAAGCATAAAAGTAAAACTTTCTACACCGGTTCTAGAGCACGTATAAAAAATCGAAAACTTTCTATATCCCCTGCTTTTATACCTACTCAAAAATAGGTATAAAAATCCTTTTTTAAGAGGTATAAAAAACCTTTTTTGCACTAGTGCATGAGTTACTATAAATACCCAGCTTCACCATTGTAGCTTCACTTTTGAGATAAATGAGAACTGAATTTCTGAAATCTAGAATCAATTCCTCCGTGAAAGTCATTTTCTGCTTTTGCCCACAATTTCTCTCTCCTTCACGAACCATTTCCTTCAATTCGCTTCAACCTTATTGCATGGGTCAGCTCCACCAGCCACATCTTCATTTCTCTCAACATCTCGAGAATTCTCCTTCATCAAACTCTATCCTTTGTACTCAAACATCCTCATTTCTCTCCTCACCGAAGTAATCCTTTTCTCTGAATTAGTTATTCCTCAAGCCACATGATCTCCTCATGTCAAAGAATTTGGTTCATTTTATAGTTTCCTTCCTTTTTCATCGTCCATTCATCAATTCCACCGATTAAACCTCTCCTTCCACCGAATCTATCGTCACAGGCTTCCGTTCTCACTTTGTCACTGAACAAACTTTCGTTCATCTTCATCTAGAGGTCTCTTTCGTTTCAATCATTTTTCTCTGCCTTCGTCACTTCGTTTTGCTCATTTCCACCGATTCTTCGAATCAACCTAGGGTTTTCTAAGGTTAGCTTGTCCGTTTCACTCTTCGACATCGAATCTGCTCTCGATCTAGATCATTCCTTCCAAGTTAGGTCTTTCCACGTCTAATCCTTCTAAGATCCTCAGGAAGCCACCAGGAGCTGTTTTCTCCGTTCTACCGCCGCCATTGCCTCGAGTGTGCTTCCATCCTATAGTTTTACTTTTTATCTTTAAACTAGTTAGGTAGCTTATATACCCTTAAGAGGTTGTATAATTAAGAGATGTAGGACTTAAAACAACGTTGAGAGCTAATGTTCAGACTTATACACCTTTAAGTCCCACATCCTTTAGTTTTCTCCACCTACTTCATCTCCTAGTGCTATATAAGCAACCTAAGGTTTCTTTTGTAACACACCTTGAAATTTGAATATAAAGAGTGTTTTGCATTCAATTGTATTACTTCTTTGAGATAAAATTTTGTCTTTTAGTTTAAATTTAGGTCTTATCTTGTGAAGAACAAGTGGCGATCCTCCTTGGCATTTATCTTGGATCATTTCAAGTGGCATGCCTTCCAATTCATAAGTTTCCTCTCCTTTCTCTCTTTCATTTTTAGTCTTTTAACTCCATTTATTAATTGTTCTTGTTTAGTTCTTAGTTGTATTTCTACCTAGGCATGTTGTTCCATATCACCTATCCCTAATTTCATAATTCAAACCACTTTGAAACCTAGTTATTGCTAACCTTGGTTCTTCCCTTATCATAGCCCTGAGTAACTCAATCTTTTGTCTATAGTCTTCAACACATGTTCTTTTGTTGGATTCTTTGGAGTTTGTCCATCAACTCTTTATCACGCCTTCCTTTAAGGGCAGTCTTAAGCTCATTCCAATAGTGGATTTGGGGAAAGTTACTGATTTGGAAGTCTTTAACCAAGGCAGTCCACCAATACATTGCATAACTTTGGAAACTTATAGTAGCTAAGGGTACTCTCATTTCCTCATTGATATGGTGGCACTCAAACAATTGTTCAACCTTCATCTTCCAAACTAGTTATTCTTCTATATTATCTCTTCCGTGGAAATGAGAAAGGTCAACTCTAGGTTCCCTAAGGGGATGATCTCTATGCCTATTGAATCTCCTAGGTGAGGATTGGTAGAATTCATCATGGTAATGGTTAATATAACTAGGAGGGAGATGTTTCTCTAGTGTATTTTCTCCTCTATGTGAGGTTTCGTCTTGTTGTTTGTAGATGTGTCATTTGAGCCTCTAGCCCATGAATTGACTCTTACCCCTTCTAAAATCAAGCCCGATATATTTAATCCACTTAATAGAAAGCCCCAAAGCCCTACATTAAGTGGGTTAAGGTAGAGTTAGGATGAGACTAGCCCCAAAACTAAATTAATTATTTTTTAATGTACTTTTAATTATTATTTTTATTTGCTTTGTAAGTTCAATAGTTTCCAAAATTTGTATAATATTTTACTAATATCCTTTTTAATTAAATATAAATATATAAATATTGATTTTATCAAAAGCTATTCAAAATAATTTTTTAATTGTAATTATATTTTAAATATATAATTTTATTATTTTGAAAAGTTAAAAATATAATATATATTGAGTTTGTTTAAGTTCAAATAAAATAATTGTTTAGTAATATCCTTTTTCTTTCAATATAAATATATAAATGTTGATGTTATAAAAGGCTATTTAAAATGATTTTTTAATTGTAATCATATCTTAGATATATAATTTTATTGTTTTGAAAAGTTTAAAATATGATATATGTTGAGTTTGTTTAAGGTTAAAAATAAAGTAATTTTGTACTAATATTTTTTTTTAAAATATAAATATATAAATATTGATTTTATAAAAAGTTATTCAAAATAAATTTTTAATTATAATCATATTTTAAATACATAATTTTATTATTTTGAAAAGTTGAAAATATAATATATGTTGAGTTTATTTAAACTTAAAAATAAGATAGTTTTAATAGAAAAAAAATGTTCAAAATTATTTTTTATAAGTGTAGAAATTACTTATATTTGAAAACAATGGTAAAAAGACATTTTAATTCTTTCTTTGAAAGTTTCTATAAATTTATTTTGATAAACTATTTAAAAGATATTATATATAAATAAAAGTTTGACTTATATTTAGTTTTAACATCTAAACGTATTTCAATTTAAAAGGAAATATTTTTTTTCTAAAAAATCAATCATAAAAAAATAAAAATAAGTTATTATTATTATAAAACCATATTAATATAACATAAACATTTTTATACATTACAATTGAATAAAAATACACACAATTTTATAAAATTAAAAAAAATAAGAAAAATATATGTTAACAATTGTAAAAAAATTATATAGAAAAAAGAGAAAATTGAATAAATATTTTTTATAGAAATCATATGTATTTATAAACTTTTAAACATAGATAAAAATATCTAAAACATAAATAAAATAAATAAGAAATATATATATATATATATTTGATATTGGAAATGGTTAGGAAAAATTATAATTAAGAATATTATTAAGAAATATTGAGAAGAGAGTAAATTTTCTGATTATGTAAAATAAACTTTTTTTAAAATAAATTTTTTTAAAATAAGTACAAGTTTCTATAACGAGTTAACTAATTAGTAAACATGATCTTAGAGTTTGTTTCATGTTTGGAAGGAACAATATACAACTTCCTTTTGTTTTTATCAGAAAATATATTATATAAAACAATTTCATTTTTTGAATTACGATTAAAATAAATATTGTGATTTAGATATAAAAAAAATAATATAATAAAATCACAAGTATTATTTAAATATTTGTAATTTTAGAGTTCCTATATAATTATTTATTATATTTGTTTTATTTGAAAATTTCTTTGTTGTTAATTATTTATTTATAACAATTGATTCAATGATTTTTTATTTATTTATTATTTTGTGTAATTTTTATATTTTTTTGTTAAATTAATATTACTGATGTTAATATAATTATATTTGGTAATTCTAAAAAGGAAAATCCATAAGTTGACCCTAATCCATATAATTTTGGAGATATTGAACTTTATGAACTTTTTAATAATTTTTCTTTTAGTTTTGTAAGTTTTTTTTTATCCCAATCCACCGTGGACTAAGGTCAAATCCTATTATATGAGTTTGTTTCACTAGTTGTTTGTTTTTATTTTGATTTATCATGAATTCCACAAACTTATTCTTTTACGCACTTATTTCTATTCTTTGTTGTTGAAGCTTATTTCTCAAATGAATACCTCTTCAACTCACTTACTGTTAATGGATTCAGTTTATATCACAAATAATATGATATATATCGTAAATATTCTTTCTCCCTTTTTTTTAGGGAGTTTAATATATCATATAAATCTCATTTAGATCTTACAATTATTAAACCGTTTTGAGCCTGACAATAAGAATGTATATAAGTCACGTAAGTTCCATAGATTAGAAAAATACTAGGAATAGAACCTTAATTTTGATGTTCACAAATAAAATTATTATTTTAATTACTTAGACGAATAATTTGTTTGTATAGACAATGTTGTTTCAATAAACAAGTGAAGAAAACCCTATTCGTAAGTTTAAGATAAAAGTCTTCATAAATCATATATTTCGTTTTCCTTAACTTCATTAAATGTATTAATGTTATGAATCTTATTTGAGTTGTTACTTAATATCTCATTTTTCTAAATATGTTTCAAAAAGTAGGAAAATATTTTTTTAACAAATTTTTTGACAATTGTTTTATAATAATATACATGGTAGCTTGTGATTGATCAATTTTAAATATACAGACTAATAAAATAATGACACATAATCTATTATAAAAAATTATTCGAAAAAGTTGTTAACCGAAAGTGTCATAAAAAGTGTGTCCTATTAAGTGAAATAAATTGGAAAAAATATGCTACAAGTCAAACACTTACAACCATCATCTCTATCAACTCCAACTGAGACAAGAAACACTTACAACCATCATTTCTATCAACTCCAACGAGACAAGGCCATTTCTTCCTCGAGTTTTATAATTTGAACTTTATTTTCATAGATTTTTATATTCTCAATTGTATAATTTTAAATACAATTCTTTTATATTTTTTACTGCACGTTTCAAAATATTAAATAAAAATACATTTTAGATATATAATTTTAGAAACATACATTTTTGTACAATTTTTTTGTATACTTATCAAGTTTAGGATATCTAAGAACAAACCTACAACAATAAAAAACAACATAAGTCTTGAATTTATTGTAAAATAAGAAAAACTAAA
The DNA here is from genome assembly GCF_016808095.1 of Vigna angularis. Classification (NCBI taxonomy): domain Eukaryota; kingdom Viridiplantae; phylum Streptophyta; class Magnoliopsida; order Fabales; family Fabaceae; genus Vigna; species Vigna angularis. The sequence continues at coordinate 14,532,171 of NC_068973.1, read as the reverse complement.
CTAAAAGAAAGAATGTGAATAAATTACATTCCTAAGCAAGTTTATTTTCTCTAACTTTTCCCTTCATCTTTGGTATGAGTTAGGAACTCTTTAGTAATTCTTTAATTATTACCTTAAACCATTTATTTTCAATTGAATTTGTTTTATTATTTTAATTTGTTGGACATTGATAACTCCCAATATCATATTTATTAACTAAGCGATCAATATAATAGTGCCGCAACTAACCAAGGGAGCTAAAAGACCAAATAGATTATAATTTCGCTGGATCAATCATAAAATTTTGGCTTTCAATTGATTATGAATTCACCAATGAAGTCTTTTTTTTTTAATGTCTATTGGGATGGCTATATAGTGAATAAATGTATGTGATCGAGCAAATAATTAGTTAAGGAATAAAGCAAAATTATATAATAAGTTAAAGGGTAATTTTTATATAAAAAAACACCAATTAACAATATTTTAAAATAAAATAGTGATTACGACTCATTAAGACCTACAAGTTCTGGTTCCCTATTCAAGTATTATTTTTTTTTGCCCCTTGAAAGTACGTTTTACCCATTCAAATGCATGTTATGCGTCAACTAGTTCTGCTTTCCTATTCAATAAATTTTCACGCCTTCAAAACATCTTTTCCCCTTTGAAGAATTTGAGATAAATTTTATTATACATGGCTCATGGTAATTTGACACTTTCTACTTGGCTATTAAGCATTTGACATTGCATTATTCTCACCCGTGGAAATAGCTAGACGTGAAAGAAAGTATGGAAACAGCTTACCTACACAAAATATGCCAAATTTGAAGGCCTCTGCTTTAGTCTTAGCCTTCTAAACAACTTTTTATTGTTTAGATCTAAATTAGAGGAGCCCTATTCTAAAGGGCATGAACATTAGAGGTAAAACTCCATTTTTTATGGCTAGAATGGCACAAAGGCAACACCCCCATCTCGTCTCTTCTATTTTTGCGTGCAAGTTAACGATGGATTTCTCACCTTATTTTCTCCCACTCGAATGAAGTGGTTGGGCTGCGAATCCGACATCTTTGTCTAAAGTTATTGATTTTCACATCCCTATGTTACAAACACAAAATCTCCTCCTCCTCCTCCTTTTTCTTTCTTTATTAAGCTTTCCCATTCTCATAATTCACCATTAGTTGCACCTACAAATTATACACCCTTTTGAAATGAAAGCATTTCCCCTTCGGCAAGAAACTTGGCCTACATTTATATCCAACGTTACTTTTTCATTATTCTGAATTCCACTAAGCTTGTTAGTGTTTTCACTCCTTAATTAACCACCAATTACATCCATAAATGGCGGCCATCAGCAGCATCCGTTTACAATTTCCTCGGAATTTAAACGATTCAAGGAAGAAGGATATGAGTTTTTATGCTCCGTCCAACATTACTAACGTGTTTAGTAATAAACGAAGGTTTTTGTCGGTGGCCGCAAGTTATAGTGATAATCCTCGAAAAATGGACACTGCCAGCAGAGTAAATGTGAATGGAATACACGTGGCGGAGGCTCCTCTTCAAGCAGGAAGGTTGGCAAAGGAAAGTGCAGCAGATGAAGCTATTGTTACCAGCTTGCGTGGAAGGTTTGTGGAGGATAAGTTTGTATTTAGGCAAATTTTTGTTATCAGGTCTTACGAAATTGGACCAGATAAAACTGCTACCATGGAGACACTCATGAATTTTCTTCAGGTTAGTTCATTCTTCCACCATTCTTAAATAACTCAATATATCATATCATACCCACCATTTTCTAATATTGTCTTTAACAAAAGTTATCATGGTTGTGATGTCCAACGATTACATCATTAAATTGCACAAAACATAGTTATCTTCTGAATTTTTGTAGTTGAAGATAGAATGGATCATAGATTGAATAGATAATGAATGAGAGTGTGATTGAAAAGCAATAAAAATTAATTTTCAGGAAACTGCTTTAAATCATGTGACTAGCTCTGGGATTGGGGGAGAAGGATTTGGAGCAACTCGCGAGATGAGCCTTCGGAAACTCATTTGGGTTGTTACTCGTATTCAACTTCAAGTTCAGAAATATAACAAATGGTAATAATATAATGCTTTTTCAAACCTTTGCCTTGCATGTCAATACGAAATACTTGTGACACCTCGTGTTTGATTGTTTGCTTCAAAGAATTAAAAGCAAGAACATGAATATGTGACAGGGGAGACGAAATTGAAGTTGACACTTGGGTCGATGCCGCTGGAAAGAATGGAATGCGAAGAGATTGGATAATCAGGGATCACTACACCAAAGAGATCATAACAAGAGCCACAAGGTGCAAAATTTCTTCTTTTTCATTCATTCAATCACAAATGACATTGAGATTTTCTCAACATTCAATACATGACAAGAAAAATTCTCTGGTGCAGCACATGGGTGATCATGAATAGACAAACAAGAAGACTTTCCAAGATCCCTGAAGAGGTGAAGCAAGAGCTTGTTCCTTTTTACCTAAACAGGCTTGCCGTTCCTACCGAAGAAGTAGATTGTGAGAAGATAGACAAACTCACTGATGACACAGCTGAGAGAATCCGATCTGGATTGGCTGTAAGTTTCATATCTCTCAATTTTTCCTTTGGTCAAACCTTGCTTTCTCAAAAGCAATTACCATGTGCTATTACTTTCTCAAGATCATTGTATTAAGTCCTTCATTATTCATGTAATACAGCCAAGGTGGAACGATATGGACGCTAACCAGCATGTCAACAATGTGAAATACATTGGATGGATTTTAGAGGTAAGAATTATTGATATAAAACAAATTCCATGAAATGCCATAACAAATTACTACATATGTGGCAAAGATAGCAATACTCCATTGTTATAGACATCAGTGATGATTAATTACCTGTATTGTAAGAAGTAGCAATGTTGAATTGGCATATATGTGATTTTGTTGTTGCAGAGTGTGCCGATTGAAGTTCTAGAACATTATAATATGACGAGCATGACTTTGGAGTATCGACGTGAATGTACACAGTCAAATATTGTGGAATCCATGACGTGTCCAACAGCAAGTGTTTTAGAGTCCAACAATAATTCCAAGAACAGAAAACCGGACCTGCAATACACACACTTGCTTCGTCTGCAACATGATAAAGCAGACGTTGTTCGAGCCAGAACTGAGTGGAATTTCAAGCAAAACCAACAGTGATACATAACATTGACAAAAAGCACAGTATCTTTGGATCTTATCTTGTACCCTTTTCTCTATTTTCCTTTTAGCTTTTCGCTCTCGTGGTTTTCCTTTCTAGGATCCTTTACGTTCTACATTCATTACATTTGTCCTTAATCCTATTTTGTAAATTCTTTGAGGAGAACTATAGGTCGCTAATTATTCAGAAATTTATACAAATAAAAGTATTTTGATAATAACGGCTTAGAATTTCAACGCCTATGGCAAACAAGTTTGAAGGTTGTTTTAGTGTTCTGGGAGTTAATTCCCTAATGCTGCATACTCAAAAACCAAATTCTTAAAATTAAGTGGTTTTAATGCTGCTAACAGCTGATATACTTCTACCACAAATATTTACATGCAAGATACTTTAGGCACAAACCTATTCTGCCAACGATAATTTTTTTCTGTTTATGCAATTTTTATGGATTAAAAATTAAAATACAAAGTTGATATTAATTAATATATAAAATTGATATTGCGAAAGTATTTCTTATTTCATTGTGCATTCTTTTGCGTTAATTTAGTTTATTAGGTTGGATGAACCGCTCACCAAATTGTGAAGGAGCTCTAAGCTTCAAGAAAACGAGTTGTTGATCAACCGAAAGCACTTGTTTGAATCTTTCAACTATTAAAGAAGATAGTCTTTTCATAAAGGTCTTTGATATTTGAGTATATTTGGAATGATATTTAAACTAGTTTATAGTTCATTTGACTAATTTATGACATTGTTTGATAAAATAATACATATTTATTTTAAGGATTTATTTTATCATATTTATCTTCAATGTTTTAATATGATCTCACCTTTTTATTTTTTTACATTAGAATTTTATCAACATTAATAATGTTTTCGGACAAATTCGGCCACAACACAATTTAGGTGTCAATTACTAAAGTTAGATATCGCTTATCTTCTGCCCATTGAATGTCGATTACCAAAGTCAAGTATTGCTTACCTTCTGCCTATTGGGTACCGACTACAAAAGTTGGATACCGCTTACCTACCACCTATTGGGTGTCGACTATCAGAATCAGGTATCATCTACTAAAGCCAAATGCTGCTTACTAGAAGGCTAAGTGTCGCTTGGTGATGTCTGTGTGCTTCTTGTTAAACTGAGTTTAGTTAGTATGAAGATACAAAAACATATTAATAATAGTTTTTTAGTTGCATAAATGTTCTTTGAATATTTTGAGGTGTGTTAATGCAACTGCAGCAGTTGAGCTCATTGAGGTGTGGAAATAAATTGGTTAAAGTTCCATGATACCTTAAAGAAAAATCAAAGAATAACAAATAATTAAGATCACAAGAAGTCAATTCAAGCATAGCATAAAGGTGAAGAAATTTGGGTAAGTCAAGAAGATGGAACAAACAACAAAAACTGGATCTTAGTGGTTTCTCTATTTTTTCTACAAAAAGGACTTTGATAATTGATAAATGTTTATGATAAAAGATAATTTGGAGAAAATATATCTTAAAATATTTTATTTGATATTGTTAAAAACTCTCAACCATACATACCTTCATCCCCTCTTTGCAACAATACATATTATCATGAGAAAAACCCAACAACATTCATACACCCAATCATAATGCAGAAACATTCACTATACATACACATCCATCAAAGACAACGATTTGCATTCAAGATAATCAAAATATTCAACATACAACAAAACAAGGTACACTTCCCCATACCTTCACCAATACTAGGGTACACACAAGATTAAGCCACACCAAGTCCCTTCTTCTCCTTCCAATTCACGCAGGTTTCTCCTTCTCCTACATGCAGTCTCATTTCCTCAGAAAACGTCTCTCTTTCTCTCTCCCTCTCTCTCTCTTTCACATAGGTTTTGAGGGTTTTTCTAAAGTGCAACCTTCTCTCCTATCTTTCTTTTATTTTCCAACTCTATCTAAAACTCTTCCTAACCGATTTTTAAAACAACAATTGCCTCTGACTCTTTCTTTTTCCAAAGTAATAGAATTTCAAATCCCAATCAGATATAAATTTAGTTTTTCCTCCCTTCCATGTTATACCTATATCTTTTCAGCTTATTTTATTTAAATTTGCATGCTTTCCCTTCCTACTCCCCTTATTTTAATTTATGCACAAATTAATAAAGGGAAAATATCCTTTTTCCGTAAGCAAAAATTATAAATAAAAATCTAAGGTTTTCCTTAAACTTTCTCCCTAGTAATTGAACTCACCTTCATTCACTCCTAAACACTTCTCTACCAACAAGCCAACACATCACATTAATAACACACAGCACAATTAAACAAAGACACCAAAACATATGTTGCACTTTATTAAAATAAACTCAAATAAATAAAATAATATTTATGTTCGAACAAAATGTAATCACAAGACCTTCTTCTTTGACTTATCCAAATTAGGACATTTTGTCTTAAACTGTCCTGGCTTTTTACACTCATAGCAAATAATTGGACCATCCTTTCTTTCGTCCTGCTGCAACTTAAGTTCATAAACTTTAAGGATTCCAACAACTTCCTCTAATCTCATAAATCAAGATTCTTTGAGGTTCTTAGAGCGGTAACTTGTGGTCTCCATTACGTGGAAAGGCTGGGAAGAATTTTATCAATATTATCAAAATTTTCATAGACCTTACATAGCGATCTTAATTCATTTAAGATCATCTGAAACCTACTGAACATTGCATGTAGGCTTTCATTGTCCAACATAGAGAATAACTCATATTGCCTATTCAGCAAGCTCAACTTATTTCTTTTGACTTCGCTCAAGCATTCGTATGTGATGACTAGTGTGTCCCACATTTCTTTTGCACCTTTGAAAGTGTAGACATTTCTGTACCCCTCTTCAGAAAAAGCAGACGTTAAAGAATTGTTAGCTTTCGAGTTAAGCAAATACCTTTGTTTTTTATCATCAGACCATTTGCTTTTGGCCAAGCGCTCACTACCTTCATCAATAGTTACCATTCTCAACCACATCCCACATATCAATGTGACAGGATTCAAAAAATGCGATTATTTTTTGTTTCCAATAGTCAAAATTTTCTCCCTTGAATAGAGGATGATAGTTTGGGTTTTTTTCATCAAGTCCTTCTAAGAACTAAGCCCTGAAGTTAGGTCTGATATAAATTGAAACACAGGAAAAACTCTAGGGGTAAAAGTAGTTGACTTCCTCTATAATAAAAGTTGTCTTCAGCATATCAGCTTTAATCATGAAAATCTAAGTGTATCTTGAGAAAACATTCAGAAAGCTCAAAACATTATGGTCGATCGTTCCATCTGTAACAAGTATCACAAAAAAAATAATAAAATCAATTTTTTTGAAATCGAATTAATCATCCAACTTATTTCAAACAAAAATAATAATACAATAAAAACTCGTCAAAAGAATCAAAATTTAAAGTTAACCATATATTGCCTCAAAATAAACATACCCATAACTGTTTCATAACTGTTTCATATTTAAAAGTAAATAAATTACAATTCTCTATTATAAGATATTGAAAATAATTGTTTGTAATGAGAATAAATGGCTAAAAAAATTAAAAACTTAATTTAACAATTCATTTATTATAGTTTAGGAATAAATTGGAATAGTCAAAACATATTCAAATGAATTTCAGTACTATGAAGTTCCCTAAATAGAAGTTGCATTTCTCTGTACTCTGTATTTGTTTTATTTATTTCTTTTTTATCTTTTACTACTGTGAACTTCACACACTGAAATTCTTTATTTATTTTGTTATTTTTTTTATTTTTTTACCTGTGGGAACTTCACATACACTGAAATTATTCTATTTTAAAATTTTAGTCAGTCTTATATGTGAAAATAGTTCTTATCTATAAATGATAAAGTTTTGTACAATTAAATTAATTTTACTATATCTTTACACAATTTCTTAATTTAATTCTAAAGTTTTCAAAATTTTAATATAAGGATAACCTTTTAATTACAAATTGTACTTTGTAATTTTCACATGGTTAATATATCACTAATAAAGTGAGTTCTATGGTTTGTAAGAAATTTTTATAACAAAATGAAATAATTAATAACATATTTATTAAAATATTTATCTATATATATAATTAACAAAACAAACATAATTAACCATGCGAAGTCGTGCTAGTTGTCATAAAAAATGTCACACATCTCCATTTAGTGGTAACAGATAATGAACAGATCCACAATTATTTCATTTTTAAATAAATTACAATTCTCTATTATAAGATATTGAAAATAATTTTTTTAATCAGCATAAATAGATAAATATAATTAAAAACTTAATTTAACAGTTCATTTATAATAGTTTAGGAATAAATTGGGATAGTCACACGCCATTCCTTACTTATAGTATAGCCCATTTGTACATTGTACACCTTGAATTCAATAGCAGACCGTCCTAGCTGACTTCTCACAATGGGGTATCGGTAAAATTACAATTTGAAACTTGCCAATAAACCTCTCTTTGTGTAAAAGCCACCGCTTTCAATTCAAATCACTCAGCTACATTTCTCACTAATCCTTTTGATCACAATGCGACAAAGCAACCTCGAAAAACTGAAAGCAGAGGTTTGCTGTCTCATGCTCGGCTTCTCCATTTAGTGAATGGCGTTGATGCTAGCCAAACACATTTCGCAATTGCAATGGACATCTTTCTTGCCAACAGGAAAGTAGCCGTTGTTGTTACCTTTATCTTCTTCCCATGTGCTGGATTTTAATTTTAATTTCACAAACACCATTCCCATGGCTATTTTAGTGATTTTATCGGAATTTTGAAACGGGTGTCAAAATTTATACTTTTAATTGTATTTGAATTTCAATGTTGATTTATTTTTTATTTATGATATATAAATTAATTTTATAAAAAGTTCTTTTATTAGTAAATCACAATTCACTCTTCATGTAAACAATTATACGAAGTGCTGTCAAATTAAAACTATACAAAATTAGTTGAAATGATGTTACAAGTACTCAAACAAAAGCTTGAGCTAGTGTGTTTAAAAGAAATTCCAGACAAATAACATTAGGAATGAATGTAAGTGGAAGTTTATAGCATTAAGACTAAAATAAGGATATCCAAAGTTAAATAATTTATTAAAATAAAAAAATTAAGTATTAATTGAGATAAAATATTAGTTAATTGCATCTATCTATCAAAATATAAGAAATCAAGTATTATTTTTCTATATTTTATAAATGTGTAGGTAAAACAAATAATTTAATTATACTAATAATAATAATAATTAATACATAAATTATTACACCCGCACACTTATACAAAAAAATATATAAAAAAAAATACAATATTAATAAGTTGTACCAAACATGACTATATAAAATCTATCATAATTTGAAATATGACATTTTAATCAATAACAAAACCTAACTATATGAGAACAGAGACTTAGGTACAGTACTGTGCAATAAAAGTATACTCACCTAAACATAAACAAATCAATACATGTGTAAGTTGTGAAATATAATACCCCTTAGTGAATACATACAACATGTGGAAGAAAATAAATAAATATATATCATGCTAAAAATTATGCATTTAATAAATTTTAATAAAAATAGTTTATATTAGTTAGCTTATTATGTATATTAATTAAATTATTTAGACTATTATATATATATATATATATAATTCAATAATAAGTCAATTTTAAAGCATATACTACATGTTAAAACAAAAAGATTTAACAAAAAAAATATTTTTAAAGTTTATAAGATTTTATAATATGATATAAAAAAACGCAAGAAGATGTGAGACACGATGAACTTTATTACTTTGTAATAGAGAACATTGTGTTATATGTTTGGATGAGTTTTATCTAATTGATCTCTTCTCACAAACACGTGAATTATCACATTATGCATTGGAAAACAAAAAAAATGAAGAGAAAACGACTTTTCTCGTTGATTTGATCAAGTGAGGACCATGTATTGTTTTGCCAAATTGTTTGTTAGCTTTTGCAAGCGAGACATAAACGTTCATAAGGGTCCACGAAACAAGCACGAGACACCCTTAATTAATTTGTCCACACACATTGTGTTCATTTATTACAAACTGGACAGTTCGGTGGCATACTGAGTGTCCCTTCCTCCCCTGCACAAATGTTTTTGTCTCTATTTTCTCTCTTTCAAAGTGCGAATCGGGATGCATGAAGCCCAGTCTCGAGACAAACATAGCCAGCTATTTATGTTCTGTGAGACTCTGTTACTTGTCAACTGTTATAATTATTAGTTTGTTTCTCAGTTAGTTAATTTATTTGTGAGTTCATCTCAGATTTTTGCTAATAGTTTGTTGGATATTAGTTAACAATAGATTTTTTTTTCTTATTGAAAGTTGTAGTGAAAATCATGGAATAGTGCATGTTATATTTCATAATAACCAATATTTTGATTCCTTATTCTGTGTTTTAAAAGCACTAACATTTTCTATATAGTAACTGGTAAAACCAATTCCATTCATTCATACATGCTTAATAAAATCAAATCAAATTATTGATGGGAATTTTTAAATAAAATGAATATTATAATACTTTGCTTATATATGATTGATCATGTGATTTTTTTTAATTCAAATATAAATTTATTTTTCTAATATGTGTGACTACATGCATTTACATTTTGTGGATGAATATGGATTTTATATATATATATATATATATATATATATATATATATATATATATATATATATATATATATATATATATATATATATATATATATATATATATATATATATATATATATATATGTATTTGTGTACTTTGAATGTTTGAATGTTTGGTGAACTTCAACTAAATGACAATGATTGGGGAAACCTTTTTTAATCCACAGCCTTAATAAATGGAAGACCTCATTGTAATTTGGATTCCTCTAATAGAGAATATATTATTTAAACGAAAGTAAAAAGAGAGAAAAGTAAAAAGAGAGAAATGTAAAAAGTGTTATGCTCCAAAATGGATTATATCAAATTATTATTTGGTACAATTTATCAAACCATTTCAAATGAAAGAAACTATCCTTTTTTTTAATGTATTTCCCATATTCTCTTTGCAAAATGGAATCAAACTTGTTCTATTTTAAGATTTTAATATTTGATGGCTTGTACTCTACATTGGCCATAGACACTATATTCCCATCAAAGCACAAAGACAGCTCTCAAATCAGAAATCATGATGAAATTAAGATGTATCAGAGATCGAATCTTGAAAATAACAGTGAAACTCAAGATTTGAGTCATCCTACGATCTAATACATGTTGACAGACATGATTAACCTACATGGCAATCCTGTTAGACAATTTTCTTATAACGATGAAACCAATGGAATGATTTATTTTATACAAATTAAAAATAAAAATTAATATTGTCGTATATCTACTTCACAACTTTTCTCTATCCTAGTCAGTTAGTTTATAGTATTATCTTATTTTCCATGTAATAAAGTAAAACCATTTATCTAAAATTCACATTTAAGGTAAAAATATATTATAAATATTATGAAGTTGTCGAATGAAAATATCATGTGTTAAATCAATCATTAAAATAGGATATAGAGATAGGTTTGGTTAGGTAAGAAAGAGTTGTTAGGTGGTTGGAGTAATGGAGAGAGATGGTCCAAAAGGAAGTGAAGGATCCAAATGCATGTTAAGCAGGAGCCAGAAAAAGCACTGTTTTTGTAGCTGCTTTTCCATGTTGATATTTGGATTCACAAATTGCAAAGCAAACTGCAGAGAAATAATGACACTACATGACATTGGGCTAAAGGCGGACACACATTTTAATAGTACACTTTTCTATTTTAATAATTATTTTCTCCTTTTTTAACCACTTTTTATACATTTACCTATAGTTTTAAATATAATGAATGTAGAGTTGTTTATAATAAAAAATTAAAGATATTTTTCTAAAAGTTTGAATTTCTTGAATATCTTTTACTTAAGTTAAAAATAATAGGTAGTAAATGTTAGGAATATAAATAATAAGGGATTTAACATAATATAGTATATTTGGTCAGGTATATATTAAACATGTGTGTGCGTTTTTTTTTTATAAATTAAGAAAATTGTTATAAAAAATATTGGGAGACATCAAAGATTTCTTTAATCTGATATAAGTTACATAAATTATATTTATTTTTCATTTAGATTTGAAGTATTATTACCATTGGATAGTATTACCATTGGTCAATTTCAATGAATTTATATAAATAATTGTTCATGAAGAAGGACATGGAAAGTAGCAAAACAATTTTAGTTTATCTAATATTTAAATATTCATCTTTATGAATCCCTTAATATGGCTTTATTTTTTAAAATTAATTACATATTATATTTAAAGATATTTGAGGTCTTTATAAAATTATAAATATATAATTACTTGTAATATTTTATTTTTTTAATTTCTTATTTATATTTGTACAATGAACCTACGATTTATTATATTATAATAGTTAAAATCATTTATATTCATAATTATGTTATTATTCGTTTTTTCAATTGTTTTATATAAATAGAAACATAAAAACTTGAGAATAAGAAATTAATTAGTGGGAAGTTTTTTAGTAAAGAGTTTACTCAATTAGTACGTCAAGAAATAATTCAATATTTTGAATCAACGAGATCATGATAAATCTTTGAAAACTCCAAACCAATCATGTAACTTTCTTATCAACAAGATATAAATTTGTTGAAAGAAGATTTAACAAGAAGATGATGTCACATAATAAAACCTTTGAAAATTCATTGTGATGTAATTTTTTGTCAATTAGGTGTCAAATTTGTTAAAAGAACAATTATTTATGTACATAAAACAAAATAAAGATTACTTCTATGAGAAGAAATGTTACAGGTTATGGGATTGTTAATGGCGAGCATTGAAAAAATTTTAAACTAAGTTTTACATTCTTCTTATTGAAATTGTGTTCCAAATAATTTGGAGTACTTAATCTTCGTGTTCTGTGTAGTTTATTTGTATTTCAGTTTTTTTTTTATGCTTTTATCTTCTACACCTTATTTTTTTTTTGAATTATCATTCATTTGTTTTAGTTCCATATGAGACTTAATATTTGGTGCTTTTCTCATTCTTGCATAAGTTTTCTTTGTGCAAATCTTTTGTTAAAAATGATAGAATTAGTCATTTTTCAAGGTTTAGGATATAATCACAAAGGAGTTAGGATTTGAGTAAAATAAGCTTTTGAATGGAAGATTGTGAAATAAACTGTAAGGACCTAGAAAATAAAGTATTAGAGTAGATAGGTGTATTAAAATAATGAGATAGATTATTTTATTTTAAAATAATCTTATAATATAAATAGGATTTTTATAAACACGTCTCATTATTTTAAGAACACTTCATCTCTCTAGAACACTATTTCTTTGAGTTCTCTGACTTCTCTCTACCTTATCTCACTGTTGAGTTATCTGTTCGACGATCAGGAGGTGCTTAGGCGATCCTGGTGTTGAAGGCTTCGATCTTAACCGATCAATTCTGTGATTTTAGCTGGTAAGCTGTTTGTCCCCTTTGTTCTTGATTTTGGATCATGCAAAGTAGTGATGTTGCATGTGTCTCACAATTTTCTTCTTCAATTTTAAGCTCAATTTAGGTTCTAAGAGCTGTTTTCTATCACCAATTGGTGAGTTGTAGGTTTCTGTTGAGTTTCCTTGCAATGCAAGGTACGGTTGGAGCGACTCTGTGAGCTGGGCTGTTAATCTCTAAGGTAAGGGAAGCTAGGTTGTTATTTTAGTTAGTAGTTTGTTTTGTGTGTGATAAATTTTGTGTTATAGTGCTGTTTGAGTTGAAAATTAGGTTTTGAGTAGGTTTAATCGTATGTTCTTTGAATGCCAAATTGTGAAAACTATGATATGATGATTGTGAACTGAATTGGATGTTGTGTGCTGTTGTAATTGAATATACTAATGTAAGTAATCTGTTATAGTGGTGATTAAATAAAATGTGAAGTGAATTGTAGTTGTTTAGTATAATTTTGGAGGAAGTGAGGTAGTGAATTTGAGAAATTGATGTCAAATGCTGATATAGTCTGTTTGGGCAGTTTAGGTAAGTTGTATGTGACTTGTTTGAGTCATCAAAATGGTCAAAAACAGGTTCAAAGTGGTAAATAGGAATTTGAGTCTCTATGTTGATGAAATTGAGGTTTTAGAGTAGGATTTGGTGCATAAACACATTATATGGATGTTAGTAAGGTTTAGAATCACTTAGTCAAGTCTAATTAAGTATATACAACAACCTAAGGGTGTTAGAAGTTGGGAAAAATGTTTACAATTGGTAAGTTGTGGTTGAGTTGCATAATTCTGCAGAATTTCGTTCTGCAGATTATGCAGACTCGCTATACGAATCCATTCGCATAGCGAGTCACCTTGGCGAGATGCTCTATCCCAAGGCATTCGTAGAGCGAATGGATGCGCTATGCGAATGGATTGAGAGGGTTGGTCTCTGTCTGATGATTCGCATAACGAATCAAGTCGTTATCCTACTGGTTGGGGTCTGGGGCTATTATTCATTTTATTCGAACAACAAATGGATTTCGCTCTACGAGTGTTTGGGGGAGCCTGAGCCACTGTCTGGGGCTCTCATATAGCGAATTGGGACGCTATGCGAGGGGTCTGGGGTCTGTTTCAAGTCGTAGTTTATTCGCATAGCGAGTATAACCGCTATGCGAATGGTTTAGAGGGTTGGGTCTCTGTCTGAGGATTCACACAACGAGCTATGTCGCTGTGCGAGAAGCCTCTAGTTTCGCTATGCGAATGTGTGCGCTGTGCGAGGGGTTCAGTTTTAGTTCACTTTTATTTTGATCTTAAGTTGTTTTAAGTGAAACATTGAGTACTTTATGAAGTAAGTTGAAGTTGTATTATGTAATATCATTGGTTATTGATGTATGTTGTATTTCAAAGTGTAAGTTGGTGATTTCAAAGTGTAAAGTTCAAAGTATGGTTAATGGACGTAATTCCATGATCCTCAAGGGGAGGATACATGGTGGTGCCCTATGTTGTGATTCAAAGTGAAATCTCTAGTTAAGATTCAAGTAAGTTTAGAATGAATGCAGGAGCTTAGTCTTGCGGGGTTATCCTGAAACTCCAATGATCTTTCATTCTCAAGTAGAGAGGATTGATCCATGTCATGAGGAGTAGTAGAAGGTCCTAGTCTTGGGTGCTTCCAGTATGGCCCAAGGTGAGTGATAACAGACTAACCTCGTGAGTGTGGTAGGGTGAAACCCATTGGCAATGGCTTTGCAAAGCAGTAGAAGCCACCACGAGTGCACGACCCGCCATAGCTCGCAATCATTCTAAGTCCGGACAGTCAAAGTCACTGTGGTGTTATGTGTGAAGAGTTTATGTGATGTGAATGAATAGTATGATTGTATGAAGTTAAATAAATTAGTGTATGATTAACCTTTGTTTAAACTAGCTCACCTTGTTGTGTGTTGTGTTTTGTATGTGTTGATGTTCTTTCTTTTGCAATGATCATCCTTTGGATGTGAGCAGCGGAAGAAGAGATTTCTCTAGAGCAAGCATTGGATGGAGGTGATGCTACAGAGTAGTTGGCTTAGTTTAGTAGAATCTTGTATATAGTTTTGAGTCTCCTATAGTATGTATATAAAGTTTTAAATTTATAGTTGTTTTTGGATGACTGTAAAGGTAACACTTTATATTTTAGATGGATAACTGTAATACTTTATCATGCATGTAGCTTCTCTTTAATATAGTTTATACTATATATTTTGGGATGTTACATAAACTCTATTGAAATTTTAATGGTTATTAAGTTGACTTTATGAAATGCAACCTCAATTATCTCTTTATTTTATCATAACAACTTTGTATACTAACAAATTCTTGAAAAAATTACGAAAATGTGCTTACCTTGTTTGTGTTAATGTTAGGATTGTAGTTAGTTTATTTATATCAATCTTTTAGTCAAAGCTCATTAGTCTTTATTAGTAGATTTTCAACCTGTTTGAACCAATACAAATTCATGTAGATGTGACTTGATTTATCAACTATATTACATCAATTGGTACACTTCCAAGGTTTTAACAAGTTTTATGATGTCATTGCCATGGATTTGTCCCTAGTTTAAGTAATTTGTTCAACATTTACCATATTAGAAATTTGTTGTATTCGTTTCTTAAATAATTGTATTGCTCTTTAATTCTTGTAAATAACATTTTTTATATGTTTTTTCTAATGTATTCTTATATTTGGAGAGGTTCAAACTAATAAACTATATTCAATATTTTCGACGACGTTAAAATAGACATGTGAGAACGGTCTTTCAATTGTCATTGTTTTAATTGTTGTTAAAAGTTCAAACAAAATGACGACAATTGTGAGAGCAATCATAAAATTATAAAATAATGACAGTAAATGAGAATCGTTGTTCAAAGTAGAGAAAAACAATTACTCGAGAAACAACAACAATTGTCTTAAACAGTCATCGTTAAAAGTGTGTTTTTTTTAATTTCATATTTGTTTTTTGAAGCCTACAATTCCTGAATAAATTTTCAAAATTCATCTTAGAGTTATATTTTTTTATTATACTTTTATAAGAATTACTGAGAATGGATACGAGAATATTATGTCATCAAGTGCTTGAGCAACTAGTCATAAGTTATCAACTCCATTGGAAGCAAGGAGTAAAAACAAAATAATTTTATTATATAATTTCAAACACTTGTTCGTATACATGTCACTCATTTTCATACTGATGAACATACTCGCGTTTTGTCCAACAAAAAACCACATTCTTATAAAAGCACAAAATAGATTTAATTACTACATTCCAGTTCTCCTACCCTAAATAAAGAAAATAATATAGGTAAAACAACCTAATCTGGAGCACGATGGAGAATACCTCTCATGAAAAGTGCATGGGGTTTTGAAAGGCCATTGGTTGATGAAGAAGGGCACTGTATGGTGAGGAGGAGACTCGCTGTGAGGCTTGTGTGACACAATGTGGAGAGCTTTGCGGAGGAACCTCTTGGAACATTATGGAGAGATTTATGAAGGAGCCTCATTGTATGGGTTTTACTACACAGTGCGGCGAAGACTCGTGGCGTGCAACGAGATCAACACTCCTTCACAACTAACATAGGTTTGCATAAAGCGATTTGCAACTAGTTCAAAGCTTTATGATTGAGGAGTGATTTTTGATTGGAGTAGTTCACAACTAGTAGAGACTTGCAGAGGTTCATCACAAGCGGTGGTGGTGACTATGAAAATGTAGAGGAAGAGAAAACAAATGTGTAAGGGGAAAATGAAATTTGCTCAAGAAAAATAAGCTCACGCTTTTTTTTTTTTTTTGAAAGTACTATACTTTTAACAACATTTTTCTATATAATTGACATTATTTCTCATTTGTCTCACTTTTAATAATGGTTATTTAGACAACCATTGTTAAAATGTTTGCAAAAATTGCCAAAAATACCACCGTTTTTTTTTCATGACGTTAGTTTTTTAATTGTCGTTGTTTGACGTTGTGGAAATCTCTTTTTGCATTAATGAATTTTCTTTTCTCGTTTAGTATGTTTACCTATAGTAGAAGGTCTTTTAGACTTTATATTAATCTTGCAGCTTTGAGGAGATTCATTATTTCTCATATGGAGTTGTGGCTGTTAGAGTATAACAATATACTTCTTAAGCTATGTGTAACTTAAATGGTATCATTGGTTTCTAAGACTTATACTAACATTCCACTACACTAAACTTAATAAGTTGAGATGAAAAGATTATTTGAGATTTCTGAAAGATGTGATCACTTTTACTTATAATAAGTATCTCATACCTATGAATATTTCTTTCCCTTTTCGGTTTATTATTTTTTCTACTCACTTTCAACTTCTACTTACTTTCAACTTCTACTTACTCTAGTCTATTTTTTTTTTCAACATTTGTAGTGTTAGAGTATAACAATATACTTCTTAAGCTATGTGTAACTTGAATGGTATCATTTCTTTCTAAGACTTATACTAACATTCCACTACACTAAACTTAATAAGTTGAGATTGAAAGATTATTTGAGATTTCTGAAAGATGTGATCACTTTTACCTATAATAAGTATCTCATACCTATGAATATGTCTTTCCCTTTTCGGTTTATTTTTTATTTTTTTTCTACTCACTTTCAACTTCTACTTACTCTAGTTTATTTTTTTTTCAACATTTGTAGTGTTAGAGTATAACAATATACTTCTTAAGCTATGTGTAACTTGAATGGTATCATTTCTTTCTAAGACTTATACTAACATTCCACTACACTAAACTTAATAAGTTGAGATTGAAAGATTATTTGAGATTTCTGAAAGATGTGATCACTTTTACCTATAATAAGTATCTCTTACCTATGAATATGTCTTTCCCTTTTCGGTTAATTTTTTTTTCTACTCACTTTCAACTTCTACTTACTTTCAACTTCTTACTCTAGTTTATTTTTTTTCAACATTTGTAGTGTTAGAGTATAACAATATACTTCTTAAGCTATGTGTAACTTGAATGGTATCATTGGTTTCTAAGACTTATACTAACATTACACTATACTAAACTTATAAGTTGAGATGAAAAGATTATTTGAGATTTCTGAAAGATGTGATCACTTTTACCTATAATAAGTATCTGAGATCTATGAATATGTCTTTCCCTTTTCGGTTGATTTTTTATTTTTTTTTCTACTCACTTTCAACTTCTACTTACTTTAGTTTATTTTTTTTCAACATTTGTAGTTTATTTTCTAGAAGTTTTTATTTCAATTTGCGAAATTTTTACCTTTGCAAATTAATTTTTCAAGATTTTTTAAACCTCCATAAATAGATTCACCACAACCTTTATGCATATGTTTATAATAACATTTGATATCTTATTTATATTGTAGAGGATTTTAACATCTCTTTTTGGTATTGTTACTTTTTGAAGGTTTGAAACTTTCTTTATTTACAACTATTTTATTACCTGGATTTAAAACCATCATTGAGTTAGGTATTTGATATTTTTTTATCAAATTTGAAAGGAATGGACCATATTATATTAAGTAGTGGCTTTTGTTGTGTTATGATCATTCGAAAAAAAATTATATAAATGTTAAATACATTATATACATATTTTGATAAAGTAAAATATTTAAACAAAATAAACCAAAATTCAAATTAGAAACGAAAGCCAAATATAACATTTAGTTTGGCTTAACCTATTGATGTTTGTACTATGTAAGACAAACTAGAACTATCAAAAAAATCACAAAGAAGACTTAAAATAGTAAATTAGACAATTAACTTTGTGGGATAAACTTTTGTATATAATTTTATTGTATTATTTCATTTAAAATCTTAATTTATTTGCACCAAATAAAAATTTGTACTTCAATTTAAATATTTATGATGGTTGTAATTTATTTTTATTTTCGTTTTATCTTACAAAAACTCAATTCAGACTAAGTTAAAAAAATTTATTAAAATTTTGTCATAAAAAAAACATACTTTTAAAAACTTATAAACACCTCACGTTTATAAAATTTAAAAAATTCAACTTCATATTTATAAAATCTATTTTTTAATTAAAATTAACAAAAATATAAAATTCTAGTAACTTCACATACACGAATCATCACTAAAACAAAACAAAACTTAACTTAAAAAAATAGCGCGATATATTAACAATCACTTGTTAATAACATTTTGATAACGTCCACATGTCAGCATGATATTGGGCCGTTTAAAAATTTTTTTTCCGTTAGATGTTACTTGAAAAGGTGTTTTGGGTGATTGATTTTTGATTATGAAAATATCCCTACCATTTTAACAGTGAAAAACGTCTTCATTCTCACTCCATTCTCCATTTTGGTTTACTCTCTTCAACCTCTCTCATTTCTCTCCTTTCTTTTTCACGAAGCAAAAATGGTCATCTTCTCTTGCAAGGAAGACAACTCGCGAGACTCCAGTGAAGCAATGGAAAACTCATGTGACTTCGGTGACATGAGCAAGGTATTTCCTTTTCTCTTTCTCCTTTCCCTTTATCCTTTTTCCATTTCCCCTTTAGCATTTTGGATGTACCCATTTCCATTTCCAGTTTGCCCTTTGGTTATTAATTTATTTTTCATGCAGTTGTGTGTGCGACATTCTTTCACAATGAAGTTTGTTGATGCTTTGAGTGGAAGATTGACTTAGGAGTAGGGGGAATGTCTACTTGATATAATTATGGAATGTCTACTTTGTCATTAATATTTTTAACGATTATTGTAATGGATTGTATTAAATTTTTCCAATTCACAACATCTTCTTTCAATGTTAATATTTATGGATTGAACCAACCTATGTTCTCAACATGGAATGTTAATGGATTTGACCAACCATGACCATTAAAATCACTCACCCATATAAAAAATTGGAAAAGTGACCAAAAACAAAGGCAAAACCATGTTGGGGAGTTCAGTTCTCTCAACTGAGGAGTGACGTTGAACTTTCTGTACAAAATGCCCCTAGGCCTCTAGTAATCAATTACAAAACTCTTGTAATTGATTACCAAGACAGAAAATCACCAGCCATGGTCATGGACCTCATCTAACTTACATGAAAGAACTTACGTGACTTTTTGTCAACAATTCAATGGCCTAGTGTGTTCATTGGTGCACTAAACACCATCCATGACCATTAAACTCACTTACCCATCTAAAAAATTGCCAAAAGTCACCAAGAACACAGGCAAAACCATGTTGGGGAATCCAGTTCTCCCAACTGGGGAGTGGTGTTGAACTTTCAGTACAAATACCCCGCAAACCTTTGGTAATCGGTTACAAGACCCCTGTAATCGATTACCAGGGTAGAAAATGACAACAATGCCCATGGAGCTCATCTAACTTACATGAAAGCATATAAATTATCTTTTTTTCTCAACAATTCAATGGCCTAATGTGTTCATTGGTGCACTAAACACCACCCGTGACCATTAAATTTACTCACCCTTCTCAAATAAGAAACATGAAATAATAACTTGAAAGTAAACTCATTTAGGAAGCTTAGAAAAACATTTTTTTCGGACAATGAACTACATTTAGTACAGTGTTCTAAAAGTTATGAGTTAGTAGTCATTTGAAATATCTTTGAGTCTAGATTCCAACAAAACAAGACTAACTCATTTGGAGTTCGGTGGAGAAAGATACGAGCTAAACAACCAAAAAAGGTAAGAGCTTGCAAGAGTGTATAAAACGTTAACTTTAAGGAATTAACTATACCTACTCAGATGTTCAAAAGTTACAAATTAGTAGTCATTGGAAAGGTTTTTTAGTTTATTTTCTAATAAAAAAAGAATCGCATCATTTGGAGGATTGTGGAAAAAGTTATGATTAAAATAGTCATCAAAGGTCAAAGATGACAACACGTTATCGTATATGTATATCTTTCCCTCTTGTTCACAAATCTATTATTTATTGAAAATGCCTTTTAAAATTTGTGCATTGTAACAACTTTAGATGACATATTTCTTAATTAATAAAATGAAAATTTTTTCGGTGACACTCCGACAAGGGGTCTTACAACAATGATCATGCACCTCAGCTTAGTTGGAGAAAACCACATAAATTTACATTTTTTGAAGAAATCAATGGCCTAACCTCATCATTGGTGCAAGGAACACACCCAACAACATTGAACTCACTCACTATCTCAAAAAATGAAAAAATTCAACGAAAATAAAGAAAAAATCATCATGGGGAGTGTTGTGGTTCCAGCTCGGGAGTAACATTGAACTTTCTGTACAAATGTCCCCCGAGCCTCTGGTAATCGATTACAAGACCCTTGTAATCGAGTTCCAGGAAGAAAATGGTTAGCAATGATAATGAACCTCATCTAGCTTACATGAAATCACTTAAGTGACCTTTTTATTCAACAATTCAATGGCCTAGTGTGTTCATTGGTGCATTAAATACCACCCTTGACCATTAAACTCACTCACCCATCTAAAAAATTGCAAAAATTTACCAAGAACACAGGAAAAACCATGCTGTGGAGTCCATTTTTTCCAATTGGGGAGTGGCGTTGAAGTTTCTGTACAAATGCCCCACACGCCACTGGTAATTGATTACAAGACTCCTGTAATGGTCTACCAGGGCAGAAAATGGCCAACTATGCTCATGGACCTCATCTAACTTACATCAAATAAGAAACATGAAACAATAACTTGAAAGTAAACTCATTTAGGAAGCTTAGAAATACATTGTTTTTGGAAAATTAACTCCATCTAGTACATTGATCTAAAAATTATGAGTTAGTAGTCATTAGAAAGCTCTTTTAGTCTATATTCCAACAAAATAATAATCAACTCATTTGGAGTTTGGAGGAGAAAGTTACGAGCAAAACAACCAGCAAAGGTCAGAGTTGACAAGAATATATAAAACGTTAAATTTAAGGAATTAACTCTCAGATGTCAAAAAATTACAAATTAATAGTTATTGGAAAGAATTTTGAGTCTATTTTCTAATAAAAAAGAATCGCATCATTTGCAGGTGTGTGGAAAAAGTTATGATTAAAATAGTCAGCAAATTTCAAAGTTGACAACACGTTATCTTATATGTATATCTTTCCTTCTTGTTCACAAATATATTATTTACTGAAAATGCCTTTAAAAATTTGTGCATTGTAACAACTTTAGATGAAATATTTCTTAATTAATAAAATCAATTTTTTTTCTATGACACTCTAAGAAGGGGTGTTATAACAATGGTCATGAACCTTAGCTTAGTTGGAGAAAACCTCTTAAATTGACATTGTTTTGAAGAAATCAATGGCCTAACCTCATCATTGGTGCAAGGAACACACCCAACAACATTGAACTCACTCACTCATCTAAAAAAATGGAAAAATTCAACAAAAATAGAGCAAAAACCATCATGGGGTGTGCTGTCATTCCAACTTGGGAGTGTTATTGAACTTTCTGTACAAATGTCTCCCGACCCTCTGATAATCGATTACAAGACCCTTGTAATCTATTAGCAAGGTAGAAAATGGCCAGCAATGATAATGGACATCATCTAGCTTACATCAAAGCACTTAAGTGACATTTTTTTTTGTCAACAATGCAATAGCTTAGTGTGTTCATTAGTGCACTAAACACCATCCATGACCATTAAACTCACTTGCCCATCTAAAAAATTGAAAAAAGTCACCAAGAACATAAGGAAAACCATGTTGGGGAGTCCAGTTCTCTCAACTGGGAAGTGACATTGAACTTTCTGTACAAATGTTGCCCTGGCTCTAGTAATCGATCACAAGACCATTGTAATCGATTACTAGCGCAAAAAATGGCCAACAATGCTCATGGACCTCATCTAACTTACATGAAACCACATAAATTATATTTTTTTGTCAACAATTCAATGGCCTAACGTGTTAATTAGTGCACTAAATAGCACCCAGGAACATTAAATTCACTCACTCATCTTAAATAAACATGAAACAATAACTTGAAATTAAACTCATTTAGGAAGCTTAGAAAAACATTGCTTTTGGGAAATTAACTACATCTAGTATAATGGTCTAAAAATTATGAGTTAGTAGTAATTTGAAAACTCTTTGAGTCTAGATTTCTACAAAATAAGAATAAAATCATTTGGAGTTCAGTAGAGAAAGTTACGAGAAAAACAACTAGCAAAGGTCAACGCTGACAACAATGTATAAAACGTTAACTTTAAGGAATTAACTGTACCTACTCAGATGTCAAAATATTACAAATTAGTAGTAATTGAAAAGCTTCTTGAGTCTATTTTCTAGTAAAAAAGAATCACATAATTTGGGTTTGTGAAAAAATTTATGATTAAAATAGTTAGCAAAAGTCAAAGTTGATAACACGTTATCTTATATGTATATCTTTCCTTCTTGTTCACAAATATATTATTTACTGAAAATGCCTTTAAAAATTTGTGTATTATAACAACATTAGATGACATATTTCTTTATTAATAAAAATGAAAATTTTTCTTGTGACACTCTAAGAAGGGGTGTTACAATAGTGATCATGCATATCACCTTAGTTGGAGAAAATGGCTAGCAATGATAATGGACCTCATCTAGCTTACATGAAAGCACTTAACTGACATTTTTTGTCAACAATTCAATGGCGTAATGTGTTCATTGGTGCACTAAACACCACCCATGACCATTAAACTGACTCATCCATCTAAAAAATTATAAAAAGTCACCAATAACACAGCCAAAGCCATGTTGGGGAGTTCAGCTGGGAAGTGACGTTGAACTTTTTGTCCAAATGTCCCCCTCTGGTAATGGATTACAAGACCCCTGTAATCAATTACGAGGGCATGACATGGGCACTAATAGTCATGGACTTCACCTAACTTGCTGCAAACATCTTAAATGAGCATTTTTCTCAACAATTGAACGACTTATGTTGTTCATTGGTTAAGTAAACACCACCCATGACCAATAAAATCAGTCATCTATCAGAAAAAGTGGAAAAGGTCACCGAAAACGCAGACAAAGTAGATCAAAATTGAAATTTTATTCATATAATATCTGATACGTACATATTATTCAAAATCTATATTAATAACCTTTTGTATACTAAAACCTATACAAGGATCATACAATGAAAATCTCTACACATGTAATTAACATATAATTGAAAACCTATAATAATCCTAAGTCTTGCAACACTTGTTCTCTTTGCGCGTTCTCTTCATGGTGCTACCAACCTTGACACTGTGAAAAGCCCAAACCTTTGACAAAGGACACACCTTTACTCATTGATCGAGAGCGAGACAAAGACGTAGAGGCGAAATGCAACGTTGGGGGAGGTCAAAATCGCAAGAGGGAAGAAGGGCAAAATGGCTTCAACGAAAACAGAGAGAGAGAGAGAGCAAGAAAAGGAGAAATGTCGGAAGAAAAGAACGAGAATCGTACTTATTAGACGAACTTCACCAGTGATAGGGAGAGGAAAAGCGAGATGGAGAGAGAATGGGAACTTCAGTGGAGAGACAGTGAGAGCAATGGTGGAGAAAGAGTGAGATCAATGGTGGTATTCGCGAGAGGAAAGAAGATGCAAAGTGCGTAGAGGTTTTCTAAATGAAATCACAAAATCCCTTCTTGCTTCCCCAAATGCCCTTAACAACACATTACACTTTAAAAAAAAAACTTTCAAAGTGACCAATCAATATGCGCCACGTAGCATTGTCAAAAAGTTAACAAAATTTGGTTATTAAAGAAACATTTTCCTAAAAGAATAGGAAGTCAAGTGTATATATGACGAAACCTAAAAATTGAATTCGTCACATACATGAAAACTTCTATCTAAAATATATTATTAAAATCATCTTAGTAAACAACTGTAGAGGATTGTGTTGCATGTGACAGACTCTATATATAGTGGCTAATGTAGAGGCCAAAGAGACTTAAGAATTTGAACACAAAACTCAATCACCGAAAACTCGGATTCAATTATCCAAGCACCTAAACCCCCACATCAACCTACAATCTCAAACTCTGAACCATAACTATTAGCTACCATCTTTGTGAACACCTCCCTTCCTTTTCCACCCACTGATCCAACTCCTCAAGATATCCTCACCCATGTTCATCAACTGATTGTTGAGAACAATGTGCAACAAGATGCAAGAATGACTGCAATGTTTCAAGCAAACAGGGAAGAACAAAAAACCAACTTCTAAACCCTCCTAACCACTATCAACATTGCCCTTTCCCAGATCCTTCTTAAGATAAAACAATCAACATAAAAATATAATGTGAAAACTTCAAAATCGAAAAAATACCATGATCGTTATCTAATGACAATCAGAGAATAACACTATGTGAATATTTTTACAACACATAGACAACTCTTCCTTTCCATTTGATTCCAAGTACACCTGCACTTATCAAAGCAAAAATTTAACCAAAACTTTACAACATTCTAGAGTATAAAAAAAACCAAATATAAACTTAAAGTGTTTTTGACTTGAAGCGTCTCAAGACATAAACTTAGAGTTCATTATATATCCATTATCACCCACACCATTACTTGTCCTAAATTATATGAAACTTTTCAATTATTTTAATTCAACTCAACGGTACTAAATCTCTAAAACTATGAGTTCAAGGTTAAAAAAAATAACAACTAAACTCTAATCAATTTGAATAAAATACTATTATTTTAATTTCTTATAAATATTGTAATAAAATATATGAAAAAATAATATAAAAAATGAAAGACATAAATTTATAAAATGAAAAATTAAACTTTAAGTTAAAAATGTCATAAGTCATAATATATAACAAAAGTAAGCCCTATATAAAATAAACAAATCTGATACCTCATATTTATATTTATGTTGAACAATAGCAAATAAAATTCGTTAAGTAACTACAAATCTCTTAAAAAGCCAATAACAACAAATAAAACACATGTTTTTTTTTCTTAATCAACAAATTAATTCTTTTACCCATCAATTTCCTAGTTTTTCCAATTCATGCTAGTTTTGATTCTCTCTTTACACTTTTTGGCATGACCTTTTAACCTCGTAAAAGAAGGAATGTGATCTTGCTTTGCGCCACAGTGAATAATTAATATTATATTGTGAAATTAATATTATATTATATTACTTTTGACTAATTACTTAATTACACAAGCACAGGTGTTCATTATACAATTTTACTTTGTAAAATGTATTTCCATTTAACTTAATTGACATACCTGGGTTTTATGAGTTCATACTAAGTAATGGAGAAAGGTAAGCACTTCAAAGTAGTAAAACAAAATACATGGGTGTTGTGACATGAAAGTGTTCTTATCATTTGATTTGTTTTGTTTTTATTTTTTTATGTTTTTATTTTTTTTTTACGTTTGTTAACATTTTATTTATATATAGTGCCATAGGATACCATAGATGGTGTATTTTTAATTTGAGGAACATCATTCAAACACAGATAGATTCATTTGAAGTACACTTTTTTTTTTTCATAAATAGTTTTGTAAACTATTTGTAGTCTATATGTTTTTAATTCATTCGATGTCGAACCATTCGCATCCTAATTTATGATTTGCGGACTCACTACTTCTCCCATAATTATAATGTATCGTAAATTAGGCTGGTTGAATACTTCAGTTATCATAATGCATATATGTGTAAATATTGATATATAAATTTTGTATTGATTAAGTGAATATAGTTTTCTATTAATAAGCCCCATGAAGTTGATTGTGCATGTAATTACATAAATGGTGCAATTGTATATGGAAAATATTTTAAATTTTATAATGGTTTATCAAAGCATTATCTGATATGTTTATTATGCTTTCCTTTTGTTATTATGTATTTATCATCTGATAAAATAGTGTAATTTAAGTCTAGAATATAGAAAATGAATAGGAACCGAAAATGGGTATAATTAGGATGATGAAAGCATGTTTATCCATTAAGTTAGCTAAGGAGATGGATTTCCCTTAGGAGCTAGCATTGTGGTTGAGGATGAGTGGGGCAGGGTCTTGGAGGGTGTCTTTCAAACTGACTTGGCAGAGGGCTCACCTTTGCTTTCAAGTGCTTTTTTCGGAATGAATGGGTACGGCTTGAAAGTGATATTAAAAAAGAGTGCAATCTGGATCCCTGTAAATTCGATTGGTTTGGTTTGAAAGGACAACAAAAAAGATAATACTATTAAGAACGGAAGCCACACATCATGACTCAAGCTTTTGTCCTTTTGCAATGTAATGTATGTGTGATGATGTATCTTCTTCCTGGCGTTAACTATGAGAGTATAAGACTACCAATGTATCACTGAGTTTAGTGAAAACTTTGTAAGAATCTGGGAGCTTTGTTCAAATTGGAATGGCCAAATTCTAAGACGGAAGGTATGTTGCAGTGAACTAAATATACTATTATGATTATTCTAACATTATTTCTCCTTCTCAACCACTTTTATTTGTTTCCTTCTTCAACTATAGTAATCCATTTAGGTCTTCTTCCCTCAAAATTATGATAAAATAATAAATATCATTATGTTTTTCTTTTTCGAATGTTCCTTTTGCTTCATTGTTCTTACTATTTATTTGTTTTTACTAGAATCTCTTTCTTTTAAATTTAGTTAAAACTGAACAGTGAAAAATTCCTTTAATATATAATCAAATACTTATTTTGATCAGTTTATTAGTTAGACCTCATTACTCCCATTCATTGTTCTTCTTTATAAGTACTTATCATATCCTTAGTCATGTTACAAAGTTTGTGATTTGTTTTTTCAGGTACCTTAACCTCTGGTAAAATTATGTTTCATTATTATTCATTTTTTTTTATACTTTCATATAATTACTTGTTTTCTTTGTTTTAAACTTTCATTTTTCTTTGTACTTATTCTCTTTTTCTACTGTGACGGAAAGCAAAATTATAAAGAAAAGAAGGTCAAATGTTGGCTGGCCACCCTCCTCCCCTATTGTTGCTATGCCCCATACGGATCAAGATTCTCTATAATTGTTTTACTATACATTCACCCACTTAATAATTTAGAATCATTATTACGAGGAAATTGAACAAAACATATTTTATTTCAATAAATTCTACTTTTATGTTTTCGTCTTCATTTAATAGTTGCAGATAAATTAAATTAAATGTGTGAATATGTAATCAAATACAGCAGGTTATCCATACTCTCTTATTCATTACAGGTGTTGTATGAGATTTTTTTTTTTTAATTTTAAAGAAACCCAAGTTGATAAGGTAAAAATTATATTTAGTATAAATGTTTTAAAAAAAATTTATAAAAGAATAATATTCTTATAATTATTTTAAAAAAATTCAGGTTAATAATTAAGTTATAACGATCTATAAACAACTCATTTCATCTTCAATTCAAATTTCATAGTAATTCAAAGTTAATAATTAAGTTATAACGTTCTATAAACAACTCATTTCATTTTAAACTCAAATTTCATCTTAAAACAAGTTAATAATTAAGTTATAACGTTCTATAAATAACTCATTTAATCTTAAACTCAAATTTCATCTTAAAATGTGTTATTTCATCTTAAAATGTATGTGTACAACATGTTACATCTAATGTGTTATCTAAAAATGTGTTATTTCATCTGAAAATGTATGTGTATAACACGTTCCGAATCTAGATTTAAGAACTAAAATCATAATTTACTCTATTTTCAAATAAATTTTACAACAAGAGTATAAATATTTCGTATATATAAATAGATTTTCCATTCTCAAATATTCAAGATATTACCTATATTTTGACATTCTTTTACAACATTTATAACATTTTAGAAAAGAAAAAACAAGATTTCTGAGTATGAAGATCTATATTAGACTAATACCAAAAATTTACTAAAGATTATTTAATGATTATCTTCTGAATGTATCTCGCTTAATCAAAGATGAGATTTAAATGTTGAAAAGTTATTGTGAATATTATATACCGATTATGAAGAAATACATCTGTTTAAAGACGAAAAAAACTTAAAGAAATAAAAGGTGATAAAAATAAAGTTTATTTTTTAAATATTTTCATCTTATTTTGAAGCTTAAACTTGCAGTCACTAATAATACTTATTTTTTATTTTTCTGATTTTTTAAGTAATATAGTATATTCTACTTAAACATAAAGCAAAAAGGTCTTACAAAATTGAAAATTCTATAGTTTATGCATACAGTGTACTTTCAGCAGGAACAGTACAACAGCACATAAGTAACACAGGAAAGGGTATAATCTATATTATCACCCACCCATACTTGACAAATTTCCGATTTCACCCTTGACCCCTTCCGTTTTTACATGACAGTGCATGCATTTGGGTTCTCATCGCTGAATATCTGGGGAGGGTAGGCATGGAAATACGAAGGGTATGCAGGGTATACAGGGTGTGCAGGATATGCATACACCTCCATGCCAGAGCTTGGTGGGTTATAGAAGTATTCATTAATCTTCACCTCTGGAACAACGTTGTCTGCTTCCTCTGCCTTGGTCTCACCCTTTGCTTCTTCCTCTTTCTTTTCCTTGTTTTCTTCTCCTTCACCACTCTTCTTCTCTTTCTCAACCTCCTCCTTTTTCTCAACCTCTTCCACCTTCTCCTCTTTCTTCTCCTCTTTCTTTTCTGCCTCCCGCTTCACGATCACTGCGTGCTTCCCAGTTCTCTTGTACACGTACTCAACCAGCTTCTCTGGATCGTACACGCCCTTCACACTCACCATTGAGTTCTTCAGATCGGGATCAGCTGATTCCACTCCTGCACAATTTTAATAGTAAGAGCAAACAAAGTTACACCAAAGCAACTCAAATTAAACGATGGGCTCGGTATTCACTAATTGCAATAAATATTAAATGGGATTATAAAGGCACAGAATTTTACCACACAACTGCATCACTTGGACCTAAATCTGACGACTTTAATATTTTAATTAATTCGATTTAAAGTTCCGGGATAGTGGAATTAATGAAACGGAATAATGAAACAATAATACCAATAATCCCCTTTCACATGGGTGATTCAGATTCAAACAGTGAAAGTACTTTTCTGCTAAATCCAATAGACCTCGTGCTGATGGGTGATGGGTGATGGGTTTAAACTTAGGAAAAATTAAATCAGACATACCCTTCATTCTCTGTATGCGTTTCTTGATTTCCAGTGAGCAAGCCTCGCAATGCATGTGAATTTTCAGAACCGTCACAATCGGTGGCTGCGCCGAAGGAAAAGATAAACAGTGGCATAATTTGTTAGAATCCCACATCCCAAATAGGTATGGTAAGCATAATGTATAAACGATCGTTTATCCGGAAGAATTATAGGGTAAAACAGGTAGCCAGTGCAGAAAGAAACAAACCTCTTCTACTTTCTCTTCGACCTTGGGCTTTGGTTTTTCTTCTTCCGGGACCTTCTTCTCCTCTGGAGGTTTCGGGATCGGAGAGAGAAGCTCCACCTTTCTGTGACTCTTCCTCTGTATTCTCTCCAAAACCTTTAGAGGATCCGCTTTCTCTCCCTTGATAACCACGTTGTGAGATTTGCAGTCGGTGAGCACTTCTTCGACACCTAAACTCAAACACACACGAGTGGGTTCAGATATGATGCCACGAATCAAAAGGGGATGTTGTGTGAAAAAAAGTGGGACCCACCTGGGAATCCTTTGAGGGAGCGACGAACCTTGCGAGCACAACCCTCGCAATGCATGAACACTTTGAGCACAATCTCGGGCGGTGGCGGTGGCGGTGGCGGAGTCACTTGTTCCTTCTCCACCACTTCTGGTTTTTTCTCCCCCGCTGGTTTATCCTCTCCCGCTGGTTTTTCCGCTGCTTCTTCCTTCTTCTCCTCTTGTTTTTTTTCTGGTTCGTCTGGTTTTTTTTCCTCCACCTTGGGTTCCTCTGGTTTCTTTTCCTCCTAAAGCACAAAAGAAGCAGAAAATGAGAACAGGAATAATAACAGCAAGAAAAATAGTAATAGAGGTTAGTTCCATGTGTGTAAAACACAACAGTGAATAGAAAAAGAAAGGTAGAGAAGGGTTACTAAGACCTCCCCCATTGGTGTTACTGTCACAGTCAGTGGGCTGAAACTGCTGGAAGAGGGTGGTGTCTGGCGCTGGGATAAGCTTAGGGGAGCTGCTACTTTTTGCTGCTAAGCCTGTTATTTCCCCCTTTGTTTCTTTCACCCTTTTTTCCTCACTTCTCTCTTTCTTTTCTGTACTACTACCACCTCTAAACTACTTATATATAACATACCTTATACTGTATTTTCTCTCTCTATATATATATTTTATTATTTTATTTCTTAAACGCCCATTTTAATTATTTATGACAATCATTTATTAAGATTGAAAGTTTTCACATTACTAATTACAACTGTATTCTATAATGTTTTAATTGTAATTTTAATATATGACCAAAAACATTTAAGAGAGTAATAAAAATATTTATAGCATTCAATTAAGGATTGTTTTAAATAATTAAAGAAAAATTAACTTCTTAGTTAAGAATTCGCTTGAATTTTATTTTTTAAAAAAAGCATAGTAATTAACGAAATAATTTTTTTTAATTATGAGAAAATGATAAAACAAATAGATGTGAGATGGCTGTACAAATTTATTAAAAGTAATTATTGTTAATAATTAAAATGTTAATTAGAGAAATTATATGTAAAAAAGAAACTCAGGAAATGCTGATCGGTTATAATGGATATGTACAGAAGGTATAAGTACAAATTTTGCATGTGAAACTATAATAAGAATTTGAGTGAGATAATTGGAGGATTATTTTGAATACCAAAATCACACCCAAACCAGAAAGAAAAAAACGAAACCACATCCACAACCATATCTCCGCATGTACACGTAAAGTACGTATTATTTAAATGGGATTTGATTTCTTTGAAAGGAGGGAATCTTAC
This sequence comes from Vigna angularis, assembly GCF_016808095.1. Lineage (NCBI taxonomy): Eukaryota > Viridiplantae > Streptophyta > Magnoliopsida > Fabales > Fabaceae > Vigna > Vigna angularis. Next base: position 14,500,576 of record NC_068973.1, on the reverse strand, counting down.
ATTACATTACATAAAAGTGATAAACATACAGTTCTATGTGGGGGTATATAAATTTACATTTTCACATGTAAATTAAAGGATTTTAAAATTTTAATTAAATTAGAATAATTTAGTTAAATTTATGTCCGAATTAATATGAATTAATATGTTAATTTTAACATTAATATTACATAATTATTAAAATTCGTTTTTAAAATTTCTTAATTATCACCAATCCTGAGATAATATGAAAATTAATTAATATATTTGTGTGTGTATGTATAAATATAGTTGACAAAGTTGAAATAATTTGTTAAATAATTCCTTTTTTTTACTATGAGACACACGACATTCTAAAGTTCTTTGTGGGTTAAAAATGTATCTCGATTCCAAACTATAATAAAAAATTATATTTCGTTCTTAAACTAAATTATAAGATATTTTGTTTATATATTTTATGATAGATATGTAAAACATCATTCCAATAAATGACGTATTGAGGTTACACTATAGTTGGGACTTCTTTTGTTACATTTGTTAAATGAAAAACACTTTACTTTATGTTTGTTAAAAAAGATGTTTTTACACTACTTTCATAAAATATAAAGACTAAATATTTTATAGTTTAATTTATAAATAAAACAATTTTTTTTTATAGTAACTACAACATTTTGGTTAAAGCGATGCAATCTTTTGATTAAATTAGTATAATTATATACTAAAGTTTGAATAGACACTGTATGCAATTTTAATAGTGTATATAATACAATTAAGAAATTATCAAAATAAAATAGAATTGCGGATTAAAATAGCACGTTATAATCACTTGCTTAGTGTTAGATTTACGTTAGATTAGACTTAGTTAAAGAAACTAATTGAAAGGACTGACAAAAACTAATATTAAAACTTTTAATTAACAAGAGTTATATCTACACACATAACGTTTATTTTTCCAATCAAAATCATTTCCAATGTTTTGTTTCAATCACACTCAAAGTTGTTGAAAAGTAAACACAATTTTTCATAATATCATAAATCAAGATTCAATTTCTCATTAAGTGGTCTTCAAATTTAGTGTATAATAATGCTTTCAACGAAAAAAATATTTATTTTCGATCTAGAATATGTATAAACAACTAAAATATGAAAACCTTTTAAAGTCTATTTAAATTGAGAGAAAAATTAGATCTCAGCTATTTAAAAAGTATTGTTTATTGTATTTATAATTGTAAGTTTACTAACATGTCAGTTTTAAGTAAACTTTCTTTTATATAAGACGTTTTCATGTTTAATGATTATAAATTAAGAATATAAAATAATTTACATGATTAATTAATAAAAAGTAGTATTGTTTTGGTCTAAAATTCGCCGAGTGACATTGTTAAGATCAATCATCATGTATCTAAGGTATTGTCCACTTTGGAACGTGAAACTTTATCACAATGTTATCCTTAAAAGGTGTCTTGAAGGGTGGAAGGAGAAAGTAGTATGTAAAATCTCTTTGGTCTCAACTCTTAAGTGAAATACACAAGATAGCACTAGAGGAGGAGTGAATAATGTTTTTAAAATATTTCTGCAGAACAACATAACCCTATGAATCATGTAGTTGTTGTGGATAGTAATCATAATTCATTTGAAAATCACGTTGATTATTTTTATATGAAAAATTATTTTTCCTTTTTTAAAGAGGTAATATGAAAAAAAATAAGTTGAAAGCTTCTTGAGTATATTTCTAGAAAGAGAGGTGCGTCTGAATGAACAACTTAAGTACCTTATCTTTCTTTAATCAAAGTGTTCCCTAACTAGTTTTACAAATTTCTCAACAAAATTGCTTAAACAAAAATTATGAAAAAAAAATTACTAAATTAAAATAAATAAAAATAAAATAAACAATAGAAAAAAATAGAGAAAAAGAAAATGTTAGTGATAAACAAAAATAAAATTAAAATAACAAATAAAATAAGAACCAAAATTATAAAAATTCTAATTGTGTTCCCGACAACGGTGCCAAATTTGAAAACGTTGTTGTTGACGCGATCAAATTAATACTACTAAATTATAACAACTTGAGTATTGCTAAGATAGTAACCAACAAAATAGAAAGGATAAATATAACTCTAAGTCGTCTCCCAACGAACACGAGATTGATTCTTAACAAATATAAAAACTATACAAAAGGGTTAGTAAAACAAAAACAATAAAAAAGATACATATCAATAAAAGATTGAAGAACAAAATAACAAAAGATAGAAAGAAATAAATTTATTAAAATATTTAAAAAGATAAAAAAAATAAAGAAAATAGGTTGATTTCACTACTTTTTCAAAATAGGATTCATTATTGGTTATCTAAAGATTATTGTTCAGTTAATTATTGTCTTAGATTTTGAAATTAATCAATGTAAACTCGTAATTCATTTGTTAGCGTTCTTACTATTAATCAAAGTACATTCTCAATTGAAAGTAAGAAATTTGTAGATTAATCATAGTAAATTTAACCAAAGTACATTCTCAATTAAATATTATTATTCCTAATTATGTCTATTCTTTTACCTCTTATATCAAGTAAAAAGTTAATTAACCAAAGTACATTATTGATTAATTCTTGTTAAAGTTTTCACCTTTAATCAAAGTACATTCTCAATTATTGGCAAAAATCATTCAATCACATGAAAGTTTCTAACTTTAATCAAAGTAAATTCTCAATTAAAAATTAAAACCCTTTGACTCATAGGATTGATATGTTATGTAGATTTAACATCATGCTAAATTGATATAATTTAAAAATCATTGTTTTACTTGATTAAGAAGCAAAAAATATAGTTAAAAATAAATCACAACAAGAATAAAAAAGAACAAACAAATTTATTCATCTAACCTCAGGAGAGGGTGGCCGAAATTTGAACCCCCTAAAGGGTTTCTAAGCCCCCCTAAGTCTCTTTATATAAAAATTGGATTGAGCTTTGTTTCAAGCTTTTCTATTGTTGTAATCTTCTTTATGATAATGTAATATCCTCAAATTATCTTCTAAATAATTCAATATCTTCAAAATTTATTTGATTGTTGTAAAGATCTAAAAATATTTGAGAAGACATATGCTAGATTAAAAAAGATTTGGTAAATATTATCTTTTAATATTTATTGATATAGTTAAATAAGGTAATTATTTAGCAATATCAAATAAAATATCTTAAGACATATTTCCCCCAAATTATGTTTAATCATAAATATTTATCAATTATCAAAGTCCTTTTAATATAAAAAATAAAGAAAACTGCAAGATCTAAATTTTGTTGCATGTTTCATCTTCTTGGCTTAGCCAATTTTTTTCACTTTTTCATGCTATGTTTGGATTTACGTCTTATGGTCTTGATTATTTGTCATTCTTGGATTTATATTTAAGGTGTGATGAAAATTTAATCAATTTATTTTCACACCTCAATGAGCTCAACTTAGCTGCAACTGCATTAACACACATCAAAATATCTAAAGAATATTTATGCAACTAAAATGCTATGTTTCACATGTTTTTGTATCTCATGCTAAATAAACCTAATTATAATAAATCCTAATTAAAGTATTTTATTAAAATACAAAAACCAATTAAGAATCAAATACTAAAGGCTAAATGAGGGCATAAATATGAATTCATAAGCAATGCCTAATAACTTGTAATGAAAGTGTATAAAAGTGTACTTTGTTTAGACGTTGGTTTTATAATATAAGTGATGAGTCATTATTTTGTCCTATTTACTTAGCTTTCCGCATCGAATTTAATTAGTGAATTGTGCTTAACTGTCTAATATTTCCTCAGTTTTACTATTTGGGCTTAATTTGACCAGTAATTCTTATTTTAATTAATTTGAATTATCTAAGCTTAATTATTCCTATTATTATTTTAAGAGAAAAACTTAAGATTATATTTTGGGACTCCAAGAGAACTGCCACGTCAATAATCACTCTCGACATCAGCATTTTCTTTGATTTTGGGCAGACTTTTGAACATTGGGCCCAATTTGTGGTAAATTAGGAGAAGCCCAATTGTGGGGGCTGATTTGGCAGCCTAGGGTTTAGTGCCTAGGACTCACATACTATTATTCCATTGTGCAAAAATGTAGAACAACTACTTTGGGATATAGGTTTCCTTTTCTTGTTTTCCTTCTCTATTTTGAGTACTTTTTATTTAATTCCATTTTCGTTCCATTTACATTTTGTGTGTTCTTCTTCTCTGTTTACAATTTGATTTCCCAGTTCTATTACAGTTCGTTTTCCAATTCGTTTACAATTTTGTTTTCTCTAGCTTTTAATACAATTTTGTTTGTTGTTCTTGCACTTCACTTTCGTTTCAAAGTTCATCTTCGCATTCTAACTTTACTTTCGTATTGCATTCCAGCTTTAATTTCGTATTGCCTCTGCCTATGCTGTATTGGAATTCGTTTTGCTATGTTGAACTCATTTTAATGGTAGCTTAATTTTGCTGGTTTGGTGATTAGTGAGATGCAACGTTTCCATGTGATATTTGTGTTGTTTTGGTGATTCTGCTAATTTTCTCCTTACATCGTATAATCTATTTTGCGCTTGCAGTTAGGTACATGCTTAGTTGCCTAATCTATGTTTAATCTTCGCTTAGTATATTAGAGCCACAAATGCTTAATTTGTGGTAGGGCAGAATTGATTAAATGGGTGCACTATGAAAATTGTTTTAGTCTTCACTTAGTAGGTTAATTCATGTTGGATTAGGGGTGAGAGGAGTGGATAATTATTGGTAATCAAGGATTAGAAGCATTGCAGTCGAACTAATAACCAACCTGTCCTTAATAAGTGTCTTTAATTCGCATTTAGGTAGTAAGTTTAGTTTGCACAATCTATATAACCCCCCACTACGTGTTTGATCTTATGACAGAACCAAAAATTAGTCCTTGAGAGACGACTTAGGAGTCACTCCCTAGTCACTACATTTCTAATTGCACATTAATTTGATTCGAGTACAACCTCGATCAATAAGTAAATAAGAATACGTTCAGATGATGACATTTCAAAAGATTTTGTAAAGGCTTTTAAGGGAAAAACAATATATTGCAATACTAGTTAACTCAATTTGAGCTACGTCCAGTTCTTCCTTAAGAACTCTTAAGGGGTTCCATTAATCTTATCAAGATTACATGAGTTTAACCCACTATTGATTGCAAGTATTATTACCACTCCTGGTCTCCTAGTCAACACGACTAGTCCAAGTATTCCTACACCACTCCTGGTTCTCCTTGTCAACACCACTAGTCTGAGTTTAGTCACTCCAAGATGTACCCCAGACAACACGTCTAGACCGAGTTTTGCTACTCCTGGTTGTTGAGTATTATGACCACTCTTGGTACCTAAGTATTGTCAACCACTCCTGGTTCCCCATTCAAACATGACTAGTACACAAATCTAGCCTATGAACTCATGATATTCCTTCTCTTTTGACAAAGAACATTAGCCGATATGGGCTCATGAAGTTCTTTCTCTCTTTTCTTTCCCTCTTTTCTTCCTTCTCTTTTCTTCTTATCTTCTTATCTTCTCTTCTTTTTCTCCCTTCCATTCTAGAAGCATCAATCGTTGTAGACTTGAAGATATGGTAGAAGACTAGATGTGATGATAACTTACATTTTATCTTGCTTGAGCTTGCTTTCATCATATTTTTTGGATTGAAGAGTATGTAAACTTTACGATGAGGTAGAGATGATAAATGATGATCTTTCTTGAGCATACTCTCTCTCTTTTTCTTCTTCTATTTTTCTCATCTTTTATTCTTTTAGTTCAACCTCTAACCCCCTTCTCTTCAGTTGATCTTCCTTATATAGGTTATCTTAAGATATGACCGTTTGATGTAGAGTTGATTTCAGGAGTGTAGGTAGCCTTGAGGTGAGAAGTCAAACTTTAGTCTTTTCTGTAGAGGTACAATGCTTTATCAAACTTTATATTGAAGAGCAACTTGCACAACTTGTCAGAGAAAAAGTATTCAAGCGAAACATTTCCATAATGTTCTTCACTTCTCTCATCGTCTTTATCCAACATCTGTAGATATTCTAATTAATCCTTTGTGTATTCCTGTTCTACACAAATAATAAGGACAAAGTATACAAGCAAAATAAAATTTTACAATACATGCATTAAATGGTATTATTTGTTCAAAATACCTTGTCACACGTCTTGTTATAAATTAATGCATCGTTTAGGTGTAACATTCAAGAAATGTTAGATAATGTATGACAAATTGATAGTAGATTATGCAAATTGTTATACTCTTATGAAAAGTTGTTTTAGATGTATAATTAAATACGCTTTTCATCATGCAATATTCTTTATAAGACGATTTAACTTATAACATTCACAACAGTAAATAAGCATTTTACTGGTAAATGTTGATTACCAACAAAAAAATTGATGGTCTCTTATGTTTCATTTACTGGTGGATATATCTATTGGTAATGTGTTGGTGTTATTAATTTACTAGCGGATCTCGGGCTGTTGGTAGGCTCTTGAATGAAATGGGGACAAAATTTAGGTATTCCCTTCGTCAAATTCACTTTGCAAGAAACCCTTCTCCCATGCACTCTTTCTTTGGTTCCCCAATCTCACTCCCACATTGCTATTTCTCAAGCTCCATAGTTGTTCACTGCCGGTGTGGTGTTCCCTTACCTTTATTGGCCTTCAATCTCATCGTTCTCTTCTCAAAGCTCTCTTGTAATTCATTCACACTATGTGCTTGTTGTCGTCGCTATGGACCAACCATCCAATTTGTGTTTCATTGTTCATTCGTCCTTGTTTGAGGCCTAGTTGGTTGACGCTATCGTTAGAAGGTCGCTTCCGTGAGACAAGTGGGTGCATCCTGCATAGGGGGTTCTTTGCTTAGGGTTCGTGGTTGGTGGATGGTTCATGGTTCATGGTTCATGGTTAGTGTAGGGTTCTTGTACGAGGGTTGTTTGTTCGTGGATGGTTGGTGGTTTGTGGATGCTAGCATGACGTAGGGCTCCCTAGTGCGTTGAGCGAGGGCAAGGGTTCATGCAGCGCTGGGCTTGGACGATCTTCGTGGAGGTTTTGTGGGTTATATTGCATCAAGATTAAGCCATCTTCTTCTATCGAAATAACTAGGTTTGTGTTATTTACTTGTAACATTATGCAATCAAACTTGAATCCAATGCGATGTGTTTCTTAATTTTGTGATTGCTTCCGCTAGTTAAAGAACTAAGGTTAAAGCAAGATGAATCAAAACTTGGTTTAACTGTTTCTTGTTGTCCTGTGCTGTTTAATTTAAATGAAATTTATGGTTTGTTGTTTGGTGATTTCCAAGTAATGGAAATTGTTTTTGGGCTAGGGTGCAATTGTCTTGAGTTTTATCATAGTTGAAGTATTTTTACTAAGCATGTTAATGAGAATAATTACATTTATGTGTATTGAGCTGAAATGCCTAAGTTTAAAGTGTCATGAGGCATGTTTTGATCATTGGAATGAGTGGTATTGGGGTGAATTTTGGATACAGGAAAATAACATCACTGACTCTATGCGACAAAGGTGAGTTAATTATGTCTTATTACTAGTTTGAGTCATGTAATAGGAAAGGTTTTAGTGTACAATATATGGCTTCATGTAGGACCTAGTGTAGTGTCTATAATAGGTTTATCTAACTCGGGTGCAAAAGTGTTGCCTAAAGAAGGAACTATGAGTGGGAAAAAGTTAGGTGTGTTAAGACAAAAATCGTCTATGTGCCCAAACGCTCTCATGTTTTGAACTTTAATCAAATAACATTAAAACTGGATAATAATCTAAAATCAACTGAAGGTGAAAAACCTAAAACCAAAGTTCCCAAACATAGAAAACCTACACAAAGACTTAAAACTAGAATCCACAACATAGAAAAGCTTAGGAAATCACTTAGGATTTTAGGTAACACAAAAATAACTAGATTAAAACACCTAGACTCATGGCTAAACGCTATTGTGCCTGAAGCGACTAAGAGAGTTGAAGTAAAACACTTAATGCTCATCATACCTCGAAAAGGTATTCGGCATAACTCTTGGAAGCAAAACAGTCGAGACAATGTCTTTGACAAAAAAACTTTAATTATGAAGACATGAAAAAGAAAGCTTTAACAAGGTAAACATTATCTGTCTAAAAAGAGATAAAACCAAAAGAAGCGTTTACTTGGCTAAACGATACCGTAAGCTTAAACAATGGTTCGTCCAATGATGAAGTTTCTATACAATACTTGGTATTTTTAGAAAATAGCTTAATTGCAAAAAGTTGCCTAAAGGTAGGAAATCAAAAAACACTTTATTGTTCTGAGCAAAAATTAAATGACATTAAATGCTCAACATTAAAAAATAACAAAGGTGATAAGAAAAGACATATCTACTACATGCAAAAATTACTATGTTCCTCATAGATAAGCTATTCTACACACATCCACAAGGCTAAATATCAAATATCAAATGTGGACGTTAGAGACAAAGGAGATATTCACAGAATGCTCTTCTCCTGAAGTCATACCTAAAAGGAACGTACAATGTACTTTAAGCAAAGTACTGAAAAAACATGTCTGCTGTAACAAGTTTACTTACCTAACGGCTGTTGTATGAAGAAGAAAGAGAAAGCACGAGTATCAAGGCTAAAAGCTCATCTTCCGTATATAAACATCACCCACATCACCTAAGACATTACCTAAAATATTACTTGCTCTCGTATATTATACGATCATCGCAGTCATATGCACAAACAAACAAAGGTGAGTTAACTAAATACAAGAAAAACATATATTACAATTTACTCACCTACACTACTTAATCAAAACAACATCATTCATGAATCTCAATCTCATACCAGTTATGTCATTCTTCTGTAACCTACCATCATACAAATCTTATGTACCAAAGCAGTCCTATTTAAGTCATTATCCCTACTTAACAAAGCAGTCCTGCTTACCAAAGTAGAGTCCAAACAAAGTCATTATCCCTACATGCCATGTAGTCCTACTTACCAAAGTAGTGTCTAATTAGATTCATCATCCCTACTTATCAAAGTAGTCATGCTTACCAAAATAGTGTCCAATTAGACTCATCATTCCTACATATCAAAGTAGTCTTGATTACCAAAGTAGTGTCCAGTTCTGAACCTCCCTCCTTCCCCGACTTACCAAAGCCGTAGGAGAAGAAAACAATTGAAACTCAGATTTATAGTTACGACAAGAATGCATTTCATACACCTCCAAACTTAGCATCAACTATTTTCCAGTTGATGAATTAACCCAACTAATGATTACAAACTCAGTCATGCTCAAATGTAATTTAATATCTAGTATAGACTAGATCATATAACTCATGTGCCAATCTACAACTAACAAAATACAACTACACATACGAATCAATAACACAATTACTCAAGATTTCACCCAATACTATTCAATTTGAATATTTCGTGGAAAGATTGTTCTAAATACAGACCTTTAATTAAAAATATGACTGATCAAAATAAATAACTACATGTTTAAAACCTACAGTAAAATTTTTAGTTTGATCCAACGGTTAATAAAACAGAAACACAAAAATAATTTCTTCCAATATAGATATCCAATTAAAAATCTGAATGGTCAAAGTGACAATATGTTAAATTACTTTAAGACTTGTTTGTTTTTATTGAGACTATAAAACAATTTGTTTTTAATGATATAAATTTCATTGTTACTACATTGTTTGAATTGTTTGGTTAGTCTCCATTGTCTGGATTTGTTTGCCACTTCATTTATTTCCATGTTCATTGTGATGGATAGAGAATGTTGCCAACTGCACCTGAAGCAGTTCTTTCATTTACCAACATATATATATCAATAGATTATTTTATTGGTAATGTAACCTGTTTTGTCAGTTGATTATCAACGAATTATGATTGCCAGTAATTACCGGTGGATGTTGGTCATTGATAATTACTTCGGCAAACTGACTGTCAATAATGATTAGAAGAATAATTCTTCAATAATTATTTACAACAGCGTGCGCATGTCAATGTACTAAAATACTATATTTGCCATTCATATTTACACTTTTATTTTCTAATTTCAATTTCCATTCTGTAGTTTAGGTTTATATGAAAACCTAAGTTCCTAAATTAATTTGTATTAGAACAATTCCTAAGATTAAATACAATTGAATATGCATCCTCTACAATTGACGTAGATTGTGTTCTTGCAAAATTTTGAAAAAATTAGTTTGTTATTACCTACTACACTGATTACCATATTTATAGAGGTAATTAATTCTTATATTATTTTTATGATTTTTGGATTATTATTTAATTTATTTTATGTTCTTTAAATCGAAAGTACATTTAATTAAAGTATTCAATATAACAGTAATTTAAATTCAAAATTTAAAATGTTAACTTTTTAAAATATATAAAAATTAAATTTAAATAATACTCAATGTATAAACTAAAATGGTTTTTGTAAATAAAAACCCTATAAAATCTTTAAGAGTATAAATAAAAAGATGTTCAATATCTAAAAAGACGTAATAATATATTTTTATCTTCAAATATTTCATTTATAAAATAAATTTTGTTGAAATATATTTCTTTTTATGATTTTATAGTTACTAAGTAATTTATCAAACACTTTAATCCGGATAATTAAATTATCAACTCAAATAACTCATAAGCTCATATCATTTGTTATGATATAAAAATTTATTAAATAAAAATAAAATAAAAGAATACGATGCACGAAGGATCATATTAAACTTATAATAAAATTATTCTTCATAAAATATAGAGAAAAAATACCTATTATAAAAAAATCTAAATAAATATACGAAAATAAAACATTAAACTACTTAAATATATTGTTTTTTATAAATAAAATTAAATTAGCTAATTTATTTATCAGCACAATAGTTTTCTTTACAAAATATAAAATATTTGAACTGCATATACATATTAACGTCATCTCTTCTAAGACGTCAAGGGACCGTGCATTCTTCTAAATTAAGTCATTATTAATTGCTTGGTTATTGAAATTATTAACTATCAATGCAAATTATTAATTAGAAGTTAATGATGGTTAGACTTGTACGTTATTTCTAGAGTAATTCTTAGTAAATAGTTCAAAGTGAAATAATGTTGCTTAGTCAATGTTATTTCTAAAACAAATTATGAAACATGTTTATACCAATTTTCTAATTCATATAGGCAATATTGTTTAAGAAAGAATAAATTATGATATTAGTGAGACTTCATTTCATTTTTGGCATAATACCTATTTTGGTCCCTATATTTGTAACTTTTGTTTAAAGTGGTTTTTCAGGTTTTTTTGGCATTCAAAGTGGTTTCCTTTGTTGTAAATTTATTCATTTTGGTCCTTTTCACCGACAGACATTTAAATCCCTAACAGCATAATGTCCTCTTAAGCAAATATTTAATGAACTGCCACTTTTAGATATATGTGACGAATTAAGAGGAAGTGATGTGGCAATGGTAAGTTAAATTGTTTCTGTAAAACGAAATTAACATTGGTTCCGAAGGGGTTGTGCAATTAGGGTTCAATTTGGGTTGAAGAAATTGGTGAAATATTTGTTGAATTTGGGTTCGTTGTTCGTTCAAATTGCAATTGGAGGAGCATAGGTCATGTAAGTGTTCTTAACCTGATGTTGTGTTTTTGTGTGCAGGTGCGTGGAGATGAAGCTCCAATGACGAGCAAATCGAACTCGCAATTTGGGGGTTCTATCGTGGTTGTTTTGTACTACAAAGGGAATTTGGTTATATGATTTAGATGTTTTTGCAGGTTTCATGAAGGCACTATGTTTCGCGGTGAGATTGAAAATTTAAGTGGTTCGAATTCACAGATCTGTGACTGGTTTGTTTTGTGTAGGGGTGTTAAGATGGTTGACGGAGGAAGATGGGGTTCTATTAATTTGGGGTTTTAGGGTTTACAATTGGGATTTTCGGGATGGTGAAGATCGTGATTGAGTTTTCGTGTTTCGTGATTTGGGTCTCTAGTTCTGGTTGCTACTTGTAGGTTGCATCCATGGCGGTGTAAAGTCGTGGTGGAGGATGATTGTAAGAAAAGTAATGCATTATATCTCAAGCCAGGAGGGGGAGGGGGTTGAATTGTATTATCCCTTTTAAAATGATATTTTCAAAATCTTTGAGTTCTTTGGCTTTTTCGAAATCAATTAGGAGAAAGTGATGAATTAGCAACAAGAGAGAAATAGTAGAGAAATATCAACACAAACATTCTATATAGTAATACAGAAATATAGTATTGATTGAGTTGAATGGATTACAATATAATTGATTGAGTTTGCAGAAATACAGAGACACCACTCAATGCACTCCTTTCCACACTCAAAATCAATATAGTAATACAAGAGATGATAACCTTACTTTCTTACAACAACTAAGAACAATCACAGCTCTCAACCCCTAGCAAACCCGCACAGGTTCACAATCACAAATTGTTTATGATGAATCTGATCTCCAAGTCACACTCCTGTAGTGCAGATCAAATTAGAACACCTTAAGTGCACTTTCTTGAAAGAATCTTGATGGGTAATCAACCAATGAAGCCTTGATTCTTCTAGATCGCTTCTTGAACGCTCTTGTAATCAAAACTCAGTGAAAACGTTAGTATTTCTTTTGAAACAAGTCTCAAGACGCATATATATAGGATTTTTCAAATTTTGACGTATTATGCTTAACAAGTAATCGATTATATAAAAACATAAGCCAGTTATTAATTCAATTGACAGTTGTAATAGATCAAACTTTAAATGCAAAGGATTAGACAAAGTAAACTGATTTAATTGATTAGAAAACTTATATAATCGATTAATCCTATACTTAAGTAAATTGTCTATTCAATTTCCATTCTAAACAGAGTAACTCACTTATGAAACAAATTGTGGGTAGCTTTTTGTTTTAATCAGTTATATACCCTATATAATCGATTACTACAAAACAACTTGTCTTTGTTAAGCATACTAAGTGATATGGTGAAATCTAATAGATTATATACTATGTTTAATCGATTTATTTCAACTAGAAATGAGATATTCAATCTATTTTAAAGCATTATTCGTTTAAGAATAATGAATTCATATATCAAACACAAACATAATCAAGATAAGACAATTGTTATGCCATTTGTTGTGCAAGAAACCATAAAACCATTCTTTTGTTCATCATAAAAAACAAAGATATATAAGGAGGTTAAAGCTCCTTATCAACAATCATGATTGAAAAACAATTTTACAGAAAAAAGTTTAACTTACTATTGCCACATCATTTTCACTTAACTTGCCACGTATATCCAACACTAACAGCTCATTCAATATTGACTTAGGTGGACTCTACGCCATTAATGATTTAGACATCGTGAGCAAAAAGAACCAACATGAACAAATTTTACAAAAAAAGGGGACCACTTTGAACACCAAAAAAACTTGAGTACCACTTTGAACAAAAGTGACGAATATATGGACACAAATAGGTATTAAGCCTTCATTTTTTTTAGGAGATGGCAAAGTGGCTTGTGGACTAGTTTGTCTGTCTACTAAAACAAGACGAGTCGGGTTGAAATTTTCAAAGATCGGTGAGCGGTGAGCTCGCCCTTGTCCATTGGCTCATTCCATTTTATATTTTTTAAATTAAAAATTAAAATAAATATAATTTAAAATATTAAATATTATATATTATTCTTTTGTAAAGATGTAAATATACAATACAATTGTAATTTTAGTATGCTTACAACTTAAGTTACAATTATTAGTTATAATAAAGTAATTTAGCATGTATGTAAATGTAATAATTATTTTTATTTATTCAATTAAAAATATTAATTAATTAATTTAAAGCATAGAAAATATTTATATAGTTAAATATACTATTATTATAAGTATATATATAAATAAATTTAAGAATGAAAATTAAATAAAAAAGTGGCGTGCCAGCTCGACAGTCCGCCTTTGAATGAGGCAGTTGCAAGGGCTAGTTAAAAAAAAGTGATGGCTATAGGCAGGTTGGATTGATCGAGGCTGTACCCGAATCAAATTAATGTGCAATTGGAAATACAGTATAATAGGAAGTGACTCCTACGTCATATCTCAAGGACTAAATGTGGTTCAGTCAAATGATCAAACACGTAGTGGGGGAGGGGAGGGGGGTTGGAAAATTTTACAAATTTAATTGAACTTATAAGATATTACAGATTCAACATGTTGGCTACTATTGAGATTGGAATGCTCCTAATCAAAGATCAAAAATAAATCATTCGTTCCTCTCAACCCCAATCCAACACGAATCGATCAACTAAGTGAAGACTGAAAAGGTTTTCATGATTGCGAATTAAGCAAACGCACACAACAGATGTAATCACTTTTGCGCACCATAGATTAGACAAATAAGCATGAACCAATAAGCAAACACACACAACAAATTAAATACAATGCAGATTAACTAGAACATAATCACAATTCATAAAATTATCTCATAGGAACATTACAATCTTCCTAGTTACCAATCTGATGTTTGCATCATAAGCTTGAGGAGCATTTGGGCCAACTTGTTGCTACAAAGATTGTCAGTCATTAGTGTAATGGTCATTGGAAGGGCAAATACCACATAAACGTGCAACAAATGCAAATTTCTGATTTCCAGCAAGTTGAGTCACCAAATTAACAAGTGCATCAAGCTTGCTCTCTAGCTTTCTATATGCAAATGAGGAACTAGCAACCACATCATGAAGTCCCCTAACAATAATAGCATCATTCGTTTTGTTGAACTGTTGGGAGTTAGAAGCCATCTTCTCAATCAAATGCCTAACTTCAATAGGTGTCATATCTCTAAGGGCTCCACCACTGGCAGCATCAATCATACTCCTTTCCATGCTATTCAGACCTTCATAGAAGTATTGAAGAAGGAGTTGCTTATAAATCTGGTGGTGTGGGCAGCTTGCACATAGCTTCTTGAATCTTTCCCAATATTCATACAAGCTTTCACCACCTAGCTGCCTGATTCCAAAAATGTCTTCCCTTATGGTCATGGTATATGATGTTGGGAAAAATTTCTCCAAAAATAATATTTTAAGATCATCCCAACTAATGATGGACCTAGGCGCAAGGTAGTACATTGAGTGAAACAATTTGCACATTGCATATCTATATGAAATAAACGATTCATATTTTGTATAATATGTTAAATTTCATTAGATATCAGTATATGCTTATCAGAGGCAAAACAACCAAGTTTTAACCGATTACATTATGTGTATAATTGATTAAAACTCGTTGCTATGCCAGTACATGATTACTGTATCCATTGATGTGTTTCGAATGAAAAAAGTTTTGAAAATTGCTTAAGTATGGAACTTAACCGATTACATTAATTTCCTAATCGGTTAAAATGCATTTTATACGAAAACTTTTTTCTTGAAAAGCCATAACTATCAGTAACGGTCATATTTTGAATGTGTTGGCTTGTATGAAATGTTTAATCGATTCCATGCACATTTAATCTATTAAATTATGTGCAAATGTAAAACTGTTAAAGGTGAAAGAAAAGCTTAACTGATTACATTAATTGCTTAATCAATTAAAATGTGTGAGAGTTGAAAAATCTATAAATAGACGCATTTCTCTCTGTATTTCAACAATTTTGTGATCTTCCACTTTTATAACTAATTTTTTGTTGTGATTTTAATTGCAGAAGCATTCTAAATTTCTTCAACAATCAAGATTGCTTCATTTCGAAGGAAATACTTAAAGATTCTTTCAAGAACTTTGTGCTTTCAATTGCTGATCCATATCTTCACTTCAGGTGTATTCTATAGTGATCAATTATCATCTATAATCAAGGTTGTTGTGTCCCTGTTGTTGCGACCAAGAAGAGGACTTTATGGAGTTCTATTACTTAGAGTTGTGATTGGTCTAAGGGTGACAGAAAATGGGTGATCTTTCTGGGTGTATGATATATTTGGTATTGAGTTAGAGAGGAGAGTACATTTGAGAGGATTGTTCTCTATATGTCTTGCTTGTAAGAACTCTATCAATATAATGGATCCCTTCATCTAAGTTTGACTGAAGGAAGACTGGATGTAGACAGTGGGTCGAACCAGTATAAACAACTGTGTGAATCTCTCTATCCCTTTGATCGAGGTCGTACCCAAATCAAATTAATTTGAAATTAAAGTGCAGTATACTAGGGTCTAGGTCGTCTCTCAAGGACCAAATGTGATTCAGGCAATAGGTCAAACCCGTAGTGGGGGAAAGGGGGTTGTGGACAGTTTATGAATTGAAATTGACACAACAATTGACATAGATTAAACACGAATTAAAGACAGGTTGGCCACTAGTTCAATTACAATTTTTCCCATCCTTGATTACCAATAATTAATTGCTTTGCTATTCCTTAATCTGACTCTAATATTAGCCTACTAAGAAAAGACTAAACACAATTTTCATAAAATGCGTATTAAGCAACCACAATTAAACATAATCAAAACATCAACACTACAGATTAAGCAACTACAACTTCAAGCACACTTAATCACTAAGCGTGACCAATTTGCAACAAACCAAAAAAATTATAGATGCAAAGTCAGAACCAATGCAGAATCGCAATAACAACACATAATCTCATGGATACAATGCAATATCCCTAGTGCCCAACCCTATGAGTTTAAGCTACCATTATAAACGAAGTGTAAATAAAGTAGAAAACGAAATGCAATTCATTCATATAATGCAGCAAAATGGAACAAAGAGCAAGAGAGCAAAAGAGAAAAGACAAATGAAAATACTAAACAACAAAACGAAAATGGAGAACAAGGAAAGAGAACTAGAAAGAAAATGGGGAAAACGAAATGGGAAACAACGAGCGAAATGAATTGGAACGAAATTAGATTGAAAGCAAAGCAGTAATGAAATTTAATGTAATCTTCAATACGAATTTAGAAAACAAAAGTGATGAACGAGAGAGAAAACGAGAAAACTAATGGAGAGAGCTCTAAAGTAAAATGTGCACAATAAGAGAGCTCAAGGGTGGCTGCTGCATGGGCACACACATATAGGTTAATGATGAATCACTATTTTGTACTATTTACTTAGCTTTCCACACCGAATTGTATTAGTAAATTGTGTTTAGTTCTTTATTATTGTCTCGTTTTCACTATTTGGGCTTAATTTAACTAATAATTCTTATTTTAATTAATTTGAATTATTTGAACCTAATTATTCCAATTATTATTTGCAGAATAATTTTGGAATCATATTTTGGGACAATAAGACTCTGGCCACGTCAACATTATAGTGTAATTTGGTTTTGAATTCGTTTATAATGTAATTGTGTCAAACTTTATGACTTTGGACCCATTTTGGGTCAAATTTAGGAGAAGCCCATATGAGAGCATTTTCGTCTTTAAGGATTTTAAAACCCCAAATCAGATTTGAAACTCTCCTTCTCCGTCACTTTTTCATTTTTTTCTAGGTCTTGGTGCGTTTTCCAGCCCTCCTTTGGGGCTTTAGGTTTGCTTTCATTTTCTCTTTTCTTGTACTGAATCATCTTCATTTTAATTCGAATTTCGTTTTGTGCTCTTTCTTTAAATTCGTTTCAATTGCATGTTCATTTCTGTACTTTCAATCCCATTCGTTTTGCCAATTTGTTTCCAATTTCAATTTTTGCATTGAATTAGTTTTATGGTTATAGTTTGTTTACAATTTGCACACTTCGTTTTTGTCTCTATCCATGTTTTTCCTTGCAGTAATGCTTTCAATTTCGTTTTCGTTTTGTTGTTTGGGATTTGTTTTAATGGTAGCTTAAGTGTGCTTGGGTGGTCTTAGTGAGATTGCAACGTTTTCCTTGAGTTTTTTGGTCTATCATGGTGATTTTGTTGTTCTAACTTTGCTCCATATTTAATTATGTTCTATGCTTGCAATTGGGTATACACTTAGTTTCCTAATTGTATTTAATCTTGGCTTAGTCGATTGAACTGCATTTGCTTAATCTGTGGCAGCGTGGACATAATTAAATGGGAGCATTGTGTTTTCTTAATTCGCTTTTATGAAAGCATGATTAGTTTTTGCTTAGTTAGTTAATTCATGTTGGATTAAGGGTTAGAGGAGTAAGTAGTTATTGTTAATTTGTGATCAACCGTTTTCATTTAGTGTTTGAATTCGTGCTTTAATTTTGTTAATTTTAGTTCACAAAACTATCCATAAACCACCCCTCACCACGTGTTCGACCTATTGCCTAAACCAAAGTTTGATCCTTGAGAGACGACGTAGGAGTTACTTCCTAGTCTATACTACACTTAATTGAATATTAATTTGATTCAGGTACAACCTCGATCAGTCAACCCCCAAAAATGAGCCTAATCCTAAATGACCAAAAATGGCCCAAAACCTAAATCTGACCCTAAAATCCTAAAAAACAAAATTACATTTTAATTTAAACTACAACGCTGATATGGATGAACGAAAATGATGTGGCAAATGATGTGACCTCTCTCTTAATGTCCCAAAATAATATTCCAAAAATTTCCCTAACATAATAATGAAAATAATTAGCCTCAGATAATTCAAATTAATTAAATTAAGAATTACTAGTCAAATTAAGCACAATTAGTAAAAGTGGAGAAATACAGGACATTTAAGCACAATTCCCTAATTAAATCTAGCACAAGAAACTAAGTGAATAGTAAAAAATATTGATTCATTACCCTTCTCTTTTACATTGTTCTTATTTTTGTTTGAATGTCTTCTAAGAAAACTTCAAAGATTTCAAAAAGCTTTTTAAAGAAAAATTTTTGAAAGGGGAAAACCAATTCAGCCTCCGCCTTGGTTGAGTTTATTGGCCTAACTTTTTCAACAATTTTTGTTGAACGCCACGAATGATAAGAGAATGCGAATGACTTCTAATCTTGCTTTAGGAGCATATGATTTTGTGTAGTCCATTCCTTCGTATTGAGAATAGTCTTTCTCAACTAGTCTTGCTTTGTGTCTGATGACCTGTCCATGTTCATCTAGCTTGTTACGATAGACTCATTTAGCTTCGACTACATGTTTTCCATACGGCAGCTCAACGAGTTCCCATACTTCATTTTCTTGCAAAGAGTAAAGTAAATTTTTCTTGTTACGATAGATTCATTTAGCTTAGACTACATACGTGTAGAATAACTTATCTGCAAAGAGTAAAGTAAATTTTGCATGCAGGAGATATATCTTTTCTTATCACTTTTGTTGTTTTTGAACGTTGAGAAATTAATGTCATTTAATTCTTTCTCAGAACAACAAAGTGGTTTTTTATTTCCCATTGTTAGGTATCTCTTTGCAATTAAGCTCTTTTCTAAAGATACCAAGCGTTGTATAGAGACTTCATTGTTGGATTGTTTAAGCTCATGGTATCATTTAGTCAATTAAATGCTTTTTTTGGTTTTGTATCTTCTTAGATAGATAGCGTTTAGCTTGTTAAAACTTTCTTTTTCAATTTTAATTATTAAGGTCTTTTACTGTGTTTTGACAAAGACAATGTATCAACTATTTTGTTTATGTGACTGAGTGCTTTAACCTAGATATTTTTCTGTTAACTAAAATCCTAAGTGCTTTCCTAAGTTTTTCTATGTTGTGGATTCTAGTTCTATGTCTTTGTGTAGATTTTTTATGTTTGGGGATTCTGGTTCTAGGTCTTGTATTTTCATCCTAAGTTGTTTTCAAATTATTATCCGTTTTAGTGTTATTTGGTTAAACTTCAAAACATGCAAGCATTTAGGCGGATAAACGATTTTGTCTTAACACCTTTGTAGATAGAGGAGACTAGATGTAACTTAGTTGGAGCAAACCAATATAGAAATATCTATGGATTTATTATTTAGCTTTGCCTAAACGTTTCTCTTATAAAACCTACAGTTGTAGTTTAGTTTTATAAAGGAAGAACCTTCTTATACTAAACGATTGTTCTTTAACTAAGTAAGTTCTTACAAACTCCGCAGTATATATATATATATATATATATATATATATATATATATATATATATATATATATATATATATATATATATATATATATATATATATATATATATATATATATATTGAATAACAAGAGAAAAGAAGTTATCCCTTACCATCACTTACAAGTTATGCGTTTAACAACTATTTGATAAATCTCATACTCAACGAACATGTTATATCTGAGGTTTGCGAAAAGATTTTTCTTTCCATTTACACAATTAAACCCGCGTACCCCCCCTCTCTCCCCCTTCTCCCCCTCCCGTCCCTCCCTCTTCTTCTAGTGTTTTTCAGGTACTTAAGTAATGACATAAATGCACAAAACTTTAGAAAAAACAATAAGGTCATAAAATCATAAAAAATGACTCAAAATCAAACCCAAACCCAAACCCATTACATAAGGCCCAAAACTTACTCAAGACATCATCTTGTCAACTCTAACCTTTACTGAGTGTTTTACTCATCATATAACTTGGAGGAGAAACTACCATCTCACCACATCAAACCCACCATGTGTGCACAATATTCCTATTATCGTTTTGCAACCTCCAATCCATTTGGAAGTCTCCACCTTGCTTGAATCATATAGCTTGGAGTAGCTTATTTCATCATAGAACACTATATATATAGCCTCCTGTCACCTCCTTTCCTATAATAGGCTTATCCTTTATAGGAACGTGTATCTTTTCCAGTTCCGATCACACCACACGAACCATTTCTTCATCATTTTCCTTCCGTTGATTCCATTTCACGCTGTATCATGACAATTGATTAATTGTCATCACTAGATAGGTAGTTATGACTAGATAGCATAATTGAAGCTCTCAAGAATAGTGTATGTAGCTGAAGCAGATCATCAATTTGTTGGGTGTTCGGTGTCTAAGATGCTATATTGACAGACATCCGACTGACAAACGAAAACATTGGTGGATTAATAATGACTCAGCATCGAAGATTTATCTTCTTTTTACCTACAATAGTGAACTCATCTTTGTAATATTCACACCATTCGGTTCAACCAAGGTATCATTATATTTAAAGGTTTTTTGCAACTTAACAGAAGCAAAGGTTGTTTCACATTTTTATTCATTCAGTGAACTGGACGCAAAAATTAGATTCAACCGCTTTTTACCTGGGATACTGATCATAAAATAAAAAGCAGAACAAAACAAAATGGGTCTGCCAAATCTTATCCATCCAAAATGGTTACGGTTTCGCTTTTGGCACAACATAGGTTATACTTATCTGGAGTCATCTCTGGAGTCTGTAGTCAAACGAAGTAACATGCAACAGTAGTCTTCATCAAGCGCAATAACGTAAGGATAAGGTACAAAACAAGCAATTCCTCCGGACAATGATAAAAAAACATGGTATGCCATACATTTATGTACTGTACAATTGAAGAAGACATATGCATATGATGAATATGTTAGCTAAAATCTCATGATTTACCTAAATCAACAACTGTGCCCATTCAATTTCATCTTTAATGCCAGCAAAGATCGGTAATGATATATATTATTCAGTTACATTATCGAGTAAAAAAAAATTATATGATTGAATTTACTGTGGATCGAGCTTGGTTCAACAATTTCCAAAGGTGGCACTAAGAGGGAATTGTTTCCAACACCCGATGGGTTAACAATTTTTTTTTATAATAAATTATATGTTATTATTTTATTAGTTTATATATTTAAAACAGATTAATCACAAACTATCATATAAACTGTTATAAAAAAATTATAAAATAAAAATTGTAGAAAAATAAATTTGTTAAAAAAACATTTTCCTTAAAACATAGAGGAAGAAAACTTAGTAACAATTTCCTGTAGAGGTTTAAAACATTTTCATATTACATGTATTTATCCCCATGGATTAAATAGAATATGGTTTATATGTATTGCTATTTAAACTACTACATTTAGTATTTGCTGAAATTTATTTACTAGACCTTAGATAAATTCTAAAAATTTATTTCAAAAACTTAAAACAATGGTTAAGGCTTATTTCAAACATCAATAATTAAATTAAGTAATTTTTAAATAATTTTTATAAATAAATAATTAAAAACATGTAATTTTAATCTATTTTATTTTCTTTTTTTTTATTTCTTGTAAACATATTCCATATTTACCTCCATCGTACTTGAACCTCACTCCCATCACACCTCTTTCGAAGTGTGTAATTGATATACGAGTGTTATATCAATTTAGTTATTTAAAAAATCTTCGTTAAATATATATAAATAAATATAATAGTGGTTAGAAATAAATATATGAATGCTTAAATAATAAACGAGTAAAAAAAATATTAATAGTTTTAAAATCTTTTGTGTTTTACTAATATTTTAAAACTCGTGATAATACTCGTGATAGTTTATGGTGTTATGAAAATTTTAACTCAAATATAAGGAGATACATCTTTTTCATGTCCTTTCTTGTTTTCCCAATTTTATATTTTTAATTATTACTTTTTAAATTTAAGTTATTATTTATAATAAAACAATTATTTTTCAGTTCTAAAGTGGTGTTCTCTTTGTTTTTCAATTTTTCCTTCTAACTGACTACTTTTTAAATTTAAATAATTATTCATAATAAAAAACTATTTTCAATTTTATTAGTAACTATTTTTTTTTTTATTTTAGAGTAATTTAGTCTTCTATCATTTTAGTTAGGGTCGCAAAACAAGCTAATCCGATCCATTTAAGAACGACCTGATATTGGCCCGCCAAAAACAGATCAAATTAGGCTAATATGTTAATTGAAAATGGTTGAAATTTATAACCCCAACCCAATCGACATCGAATTGGGGGCTAGTACACCTGTTACTTTTTACCTATCATCAAAAGTCTAATATAACATGAAAACTAGCTTAAAATTTTTTATTATTTACATGAAAATAGGTTGATGACGGGTACATGATATTGGGCTGAAAAGGTTGAAACGAGTTATCGTGTGGACTGTTTCAGATCTTGGTCGAGTTGTATCAGACCTTGGCTGACTTGTACCAGACCTTGGTCGAATTGTATCAAACCTTGGTTATGACATCGAGTTGTGTTAATATGAAGTTTCACGACGTGGTTTCAAGTTTTTTTTAATGAAGTTGGTCTGCTTGGTTGGCCAAACTAACCCACAAGAATGACTTATTCAAGAGTGAGTAGGGGTCTAGAGAGTTGGTTGTAATACCCTTGTGTTTTAGAGTCTCTCTTTTAGCCTTTTGATACAACAAAGAGATCATCTTCGATCGTGCAATACGGGAAGAGGATGAGTTTGAGTGTCATACCCTTTCGCCTATTCGATGTAGTGGGGAGGCGAAAGGTGTTCTACCATATAACTCCAACTCGTTGCTGGGTATAGTGCTTGGTAAGATGTGCCAAAGTTTTTACCTCTAAGTCCTTGAGGAGTAGGAGAAACAAGTCCAATATTATGATGGTAGGGCGACTTGACACTAGTGCAAAAATAACGTATAACGTCACGCGTTCAACGTCCAATAACATAACAACCAACCTTAACAATGACTAGTGGCATTGTTGTAAATAAATTATATATCTCGACGTCGTTTGCAAATACAAACCACCGTCTAAAATGAAATGGTGTTACACCATACATCAGCTCGAGTTAAACAATGACCTTAGTAATCATATAACGCCCGCTTAGGAAACACCAGACATCCAATCCAAAATAAATAAATACTGAATACTCATTTGCTTCCCCAAAGAAAAATTCTTTACTATGTTGGACGTCAAACTCCTACACAATACAATATTAACCTCTTTATTAGTAACAACATCATCCATTAAGACTCAACACTGCCCTTCCCCATGCATAGATGACGTCGAATACTACCCAAGTTCGACGTCAAACCCCAATGCACAATGAATACTAAACGGTCCTTTGCTTCCCCAAAGAAAAAATCTTTACTATGTTGGACGTCAAACTCCTACACAATACGACGTAAAGCTCTAGCATCCATTAAGTCTCAACACTGCCCTTCCCATGCTATGTTGGACATCGAATCCCCCATGATATTCGATGTCAAAGTACACCTCCATTTTCTTTAAATACAATTTCGGATCCTTGGATAACCTCTACACCTCCTTTTATAAAATTTTTCGTAATAAATCCTTGTGTTAACTTTTTTTCTTTGGATTTCTATTAACTCCTTCAAGGTCACCAAAGCAAGACATTTCTTTGTGGTTGATTCTTTGTCATTGTGAAAAGCTTGAAGGTATGATAGAAATCCACAGAAAAAAGTTAAGAGATTTGGATTTCGTTTCAAATAGAGTTTCGCACCCTTTGAAAACCTTACACCTCTATTCACCAAAGTTTTGCTTCACTACAGAGCTTTCGTAACCAAATTCATGTTAACTTTTTCCTTTGGTTTTCCATCAATTCTTTAACAAAACAAAGACATTTCTTTATTAACCATGAAGGTATGATGGAAAACTAACGGAAAATGTTAACACTTATGAATTTCTCAAACATTCTCCATTTGTTTTGATTTTTTTTTCCTTTGTTTCATTTAATGTATTTGTTCTTGTTTTGTTTTCATTTTTGACGCTATGCTTTGTAAAAATGGATTTCTTTAAGGAATCCTCTAAGATATAGAGTGTCGACCAGGTAGACCATTCGACTTCCAACCTTTAAAATACACCTTCAGGCGATATCAGCCACATGGTCTTTGCATCGGATACCGCCAATATTCAACGTCAAATGTATATATGGATTCACAAATTGAAT